>NW_019154091.1:31763760-32034854 GCF_002288905.1 Enhydra lutris kenyoni | reverse complement strand
ACAAACTGAGGGTTGCTGGGGGGAGGGGGGTTGGGAGAGGGGGGGTGGGGTTATGGACATTGGGGAGGGTATGTGCTATGGTGAGTGCTGTGAAGTGTGTAAACCTGGCAATTCACAGACCTGTACCCCTGGGGATAAAAATATATGTTTATAAAAAATAAAATTAAAAAAAAAATCCCCCCCCCCAAAAAAAAAGAAAAAAGAAAACACTGAAAGACATTGAGTTAGTGACCCGGGCTTTCACCATAAGAAACCAGAAAGAAAAAAGTAGATTAAACTCAAAAGTGACAGAAGAAAGGAATAATAAAGTTCAGAATGGAAATCAGGGAAACCGAAAGAGAAGATAATAGAGAAAATTAATTAAACTAAAAATGGCTCTTTCAGAAATCAGTAAAATTGATGAATTTCAATAAAATTTTAGAAAAAAAAGGGTGAAGACAAAAAAATACCAATATTCGGAATGAGATAAGTGACAGCAACCTATACTCTACAAAACATTAAAAAGATAGTGAGAAAATACCATAGATAATTTGGTGGGTAAGATTTGGTAGAATTGACAAAATGAATAAAATCATTGAAAAACACAAGCTATCAAAGCTCACTCAAGGAGAAATCAATAACTTGAATAGCCTTGCATCTATTAAAAAATAGAATATTTAGCTTAAAATCTTCCCATAAAGAAAACTCTAGGCAAAAATGGCTCCACTGGACCATTGGCTTCAAAAATGGCTTCAAAGGACCAATTCTATGCAAATCCTTCCAGAAAATTGAAGAGGAGAGAATACTTTCCAACTTACTTAATGAGACCAGCATCATACTAATTCCAAAAATGAGACAAAGATATTATAAGTCAAGAAAACAACAGACTAATGTCCCTCATGAATGTAGATGCAAAAATTATTAACAAAATTTTAGCAAATTGAACCTAACAATACCTGATAGGGATAACACATTATTACCAGATAGAGTTCATCTCAGAAATCCAAAGTTGGCTTAACTTTAAAGATCAAGCAGTGTAATCTGTATCAGTTCTCTAAAATACAAAAATCACATGATCATCCCACTAGATACAAAAAGTCATTGACATAAATGTGAAGCCTAAAACTAGAAAAATTCTAGATGAAGACAGTAAAAATTCTTTTGACCTTGTGTTAAGTAAAAATTTCTTAAATATGGCATGAAAGGTATGATTCATTGAAGAAAAAAATTGATAAATTGGACATCATCCAAATGTAAAATGTCGGGGCACCTGGGTGGCCCAGTAGGTTAAGCATCTGCCTTCGACTCAGGTCATGATCCTGGGGTCTGGGATCGAGCTCCGTATCAGGCTCCCTGCTTCTCCCTCCCCCTCTACCCCACTCTCTCTCTTGCTTTCTCTCAAATAAATAAAAATAAAACCTTTAAAAACCCCACTCTTTCTCTTGCTTTCTCTCAAATAAATAAAAATAAAACCTTTAAAAAAATGTAAAATCTTCTTTCTTCAAAAGACATTTTTAAAATAATGAGAAGATGTCATAGACCAGGAAAAAATATTTTGAAATTATATATCTGATCAAAGATTTGCATGCAGAATATATTTTAAAACACACATACTCAAAACTCAGTAAGAAAATAACCAACCTCATTTTTTTTCATGGGCAAAATATCAAAATCAAAGAAGATACATTGTCGGTAAACGGGCAAATAAAGAGATGCTCAACCTCAGTAATGGGGAGATTCAAATGGAAAATACAATGCAATAACACCACCCTCCAACTACACTGGCTGGCATCTGTAAACATTGACTCTACCAACTAAGAGCAAGGATACTGAACTCTCACACATTATTGATGAACATGTAAAATGGTACAACTGCTTTAGAAAGCAATTTAGCCATCTTTTTTATAAGACATACACCTAACCTATAGTCCAACTATTCCATTCCTAGGTGTCTACCCAAGAGAAATGAACATATCTGTCCGAAGACCTGTACGTGAGTATTCATAATGGCTTTATTTGTGAGAGACAAAAACTGGAGAAAAATAACCAACAGTAGGTGAATCGATATGTAAATTATAGTAATGATAATGATATGATAATGATATAATGATATAATATATCATTGTAATGGAATACTACTTGGCAATAAAAAAGTATAAATGATTGATACACTAATAGCAGGAGTGAATCTCAAAATAACTATGCTTGGTGTAAAAAAACCGACACAAAAGAATATAACACATACACCATTTATGTTAAATTCTAGGATATGCAAACAAATCTATAGTGACAAAAGGCAGATCAGTGGTTCCCTGGGGACAGAGGGATGAGGCAGAGAGGGAGGGAATCACCAAGGGGCACAAAGAAACTTTGGGGACTGATGGATATATTCCTTATCTTAATTGTGGTGATGGCTTCAGAGGTGTATACGCATGTGTAAACTACCAAATTATACACTTAAAACATGTTCAGTTGTATATCAACTCTATCTCAACACTGTTAACAAGTACATCATAAATATTAAACACACACAAAATATATATGGAAAATGTACATACTAGTCTTATGATTATGCTGATGCATGGGACTCTGAAACTTTTAGCAGGTCTAAAGCTACTTATTTACCTTTCTCCAAGCTTCCTCCTTCTATACTGTTAATGAGCAACCGCCCCTGATTCAACCCCCCAAGTAAGAACCTTTGCTTCATCCCAGACTCTACTCTCTTCCTCACTCTCCTTGCCCTTCCCCATGACACTAGAGCACCACCACTTTACCCCAGGCACATTATTACAAGGCTCTTCTCATTGTTTTTAATCCCTCGAGCCTCACCCCCCACCCTCCACCCCTCTATCCTCACCAAAGAGGTCTGCGTTATCATGTCTTTCTTAACCAGGCCCTTACCAGCATTTCCTGGCTAAAATCTAACCAACCAGCCTCCTCTTCCCACTCCCCAAGCCACTTCACATTCCCACTCATTACTCGAAGCTTCCTGAATATGGTGTGTCCTTTCATACCATCAAGCCTTTATTCAAGCTTCTCCCCTGTTATCCCTGCCCCTCCCGAGAGCACAGAACAAATCATACTGACCTTCCTCATCCAGCCCAGGACCTAGACAATATAGAAGCAGGCCACCCTGCTGTAAGCCGACCTGCAAAATGTCACTTTGCAAAACTGACTGTGTTTTCGTTTGTCCTTACAACACCATTTTCAGGAAAGTCCGATTTTGTCTGTTTCACTTCCCGTGTTATTCATAAGAGCAGATGCTCAGTAAATTTATATGAAACAGATACTAGCTTCTATTATCAAAAATACAAAATTATGACTGGCCAAAAGATTAAACGCAAAGAAAGCACCTATTTCCCTAAAGCAATGTCTGAGAAGGCTTTCCAAAGCTCTGGCTCATCCTCTGGTTTTCCTTCTCAGTTTCACAGAAATGTTTGTTTTACCCCAAGGCATAAACTCCACAGTTTGTGAGACAAATTAACTGGAGCTAGCAACGGTGGGCTTCGGGAGGGAGAAAGTAAGAAGGAAAGCCCAGAATGAGGCGGCCCTTGGGAGGTTGATTGGCTGTATGCTCGTATATGGCCACAAGGGGGTGCCAGCCACCTTGGTAAGCAGCCAAACCCACGCGAGGGGCGCCCCGCTGCTCGTCTGCTGTGTGGCCCACATCCCTAAAAGAAACATCTCTTTGGACAGAAGCGTCTTGATTGACAGGTCTTTTCAGGAGAAAACAAAAACAAAAACAAACTTCTCCAAAAACAAATCAAGGCAAACCAGAGTCCCTAGATAGTTGTATGTTTTCTAAATCTTTCCTCTAGAACATTGCTTGGTTTTTGTTAGAGCTCATTACGTGTTCTCTCGCTACTTGAGCCGAGGAAACCGAACTGATGGTAAAACAGACATGGCTTCGGGGTTCCAGATGTTCAGACACCCACTGCAGTACCAGGCAAGGATTTATTCCAGTGCCCCCCCCCCGCATCATTAACAACTTCATTTGAAAGAACGTTAGATTAAATCGGATGGCTAATGCAATGACCAGCACCTACGCAGAGGAACCAGGGTTCAAACGAAAACATGGAGAGAAACAGAATGCATTTAAAAGGCAAAACAAACAAACAAACAAAGCCAGGCTGAAAAGGATGCCTCTCACCAGACACTGAAACGCAGGGAGCCGCTCACTTATTCCTCTAGACTCACTCTAGCTTACAGTGGCTGCCTCACATGGCATTATTTCCCCTATATCAAGTCCTTCAAGGGATCCTCCCCTCTTCCATCTTTGAGCGGTGAAAATGCTCTACTAGGAGTAACTATGATTTAATCAGTTGTGGGGGGGATGAAATGTAAAATTATATGATAATTCAGCTTAATTTTAAGAGACTATTTATACCATTCACTGTCTTAATAAGATGACCTCATAGGTCAAGTATAGAAACAGCTAAAGATAAGTAAGTTTCTTTCCCCTGGTTTAGGCAAGGGAGCTGACCCAGAGCATTTGCTGTCTTCTACAAAGGTCCAGTTTGTAATTTTTCTCATTGCACTTCTCTGGATGAAATAAGAGAGTTTATGGAAGACCATGCAACCCACGTCTCAAACAAGGACATACCTTAAACACAAACTAACCAAAGCAAAAGGGAAGGCAAATTCATTGAAAGTCTTAACTGACCAGCTCACCCACATAAAATGCCTCTGTGCCTTGGTCTGCAACTTGAGATCTGGAACCCTTTTATGGACCACAAGGAAAAGACATTCTAGCTCTTAAGAAATAAAAATCCGCCTCCAATTGCCCAGCATTTAAGTCTCAATGACCATAATACCCTAGAGTAGAGAGCTTGTTTCCATCTGGCAACCTAGCAATCATCACCATTCCGTCCTTACACCTCCTGCAAAGTGCCGTCACAAGAGGCTGGGAAAGCATCCTTGGACCCCGAACAAGTTCACAGAAAAGATCCACCACTCCCCACAGAGGCAAGTCAACTACTACTGCACGCATCCTGGCTTAATTATTTTGATGTGCTTGGTTTCATTTTTCTGTACTGGTCTTTATTACTGTGGATGTTTATAGAGAAATATGGTCACTTTTACCTTCCTAATGAATTCCTCATTGCTTGTGGTGACCGATGGTGACCATACCATAGCATGATGTCATTTAAGTCCCAAAGAAGACCTACCACCCTTTTTTAAAGTTTTGACAGAGACTATGCCTTAAAAAAGGAATCACCAGAAAAAAGTTAGATAGGGGTGCCTGGGTGGCTCAGTGGGTTAAAGCCTCTGCCTTCGGCTCAGGTCATGATCCCAGGGTCCTGGGATCGAGCCCCGCATTGGGCAGCAGGAAGCCTGCTTCTCCCTCTCTCTCTCTCTGCCTGCCTCTCTGCCTACTTGTGATCTCTGTCAAATAAATAAATAAAATCTTTTTTTAAAAAAAAGTTAGATAATTAAGAAAAAAGTAATCTAAAAGCCCTAATCAGTATGAGAAAGAAAGGAAGGAAGAAAGGAAGGAAAGAAGGAAGGAAAGATTTAAAGAAAAAGAAACCTGCTACATGCTTATTCAGTGCTGGTTCACTGATGATAAACTGTCCATTGGGACCACAAGCCAACAGTTAGAAAGCCCCTATTACTTACCCTTCGGGGCAGAGATAGCTTCCTACTTGTTAGGTAGGTTTCTAGGTTCAAACTCACCATATTTGCCAGATAGATATACTTACACAGCGGCTCAACAGCTGTCTAAGACTGTGAAGTTCTTCCACAAAATGTATTTCCCTGCAGACTTGTACTTGGAGTTGACCAAAAACATCTTCCATGAAGAAGGACAGAAGCTGTTCTTGGAACCTGCAGTTTTTCTATAAATGGCATATAAGAAATTGCCTAAGGTAAAGCATGAATAGCTTTGGTAAAATGTTGCTGAAACACCCGACTGATTATTACTTGATGGCTATCTGGAAAAATTAAAATACTGGAGAGAAAGCATCAAACAAGTAGAAAAATGAAAGAGACAAAAACCCTCTGGCTTACCATAAATAGCTTTTTTGTTTTCTTTTTTAATAATCGTATGTTTTTTATGCGGTCTTCCTACAGTAAAACAAAGGGAAATAAGTTTCATCCATAATGACAAATGTCCTTTCAGCCATCATCTTAAGCAGAGCCTAATACTTACTGGAATTGTTGCTTTGAGCCATGCTGCCTTGATGTACAGTGTGTCAACAGCTTGGGACAGTGTTCCCCTTGGGTAACAACCTTTCGCAGAGGAAGATGGCTTGTGCTTGGCAAAGGCAAGAGACAGAATAGCAAAGAGCAACCCAGACCTCCAAATGCAATTCACCTGCATTTCCCTCCACCCCACTCTGGGCTCGTGTCACTGGCAGCAGCCCGAGAGTTCCTTGTGCTGGTTAGATGATTGGATAACCTACTTACTTGAGCTCTCAAGTCCACCTCACCAATGAGATGCTGTGGTAGATCAGTTACAGTGTATATAGAGGAAGATCACTTTGGTTGTTCTATTTTTTTAGAGTTTGCTTCATAACCAAAACTACTTTGACCACAGCATCTGTGACATTAAGAAAAAGTTCAGGTTTACTGGTAAGGTTGGGGCCCCCCCCTTAAAAAAAAAAGTCAGAATTTCAGTTGCATATCACAACAGATTCATTATTTTTAAAAGTCATGCTAAGCCAGTAAAAGAGACTGATCTCCAGGAGGCTGTGTGATTTTTAAAAAATTCCCATATGGAACACTGCATCAAAAACTAATGATGTATTTTTATGGATGTGTTTTATGGTGACTAACATAACACAATAAAATTTTTTAAAAAATAAAATAAAATTCCCATATAAAAAAAAAAAAAACCAACAAAAAACAAAAAAAAACAAACCTCCTTTCTAACCAATATCCCGCCCCCAAAATTAACCAAAGGTAGAATGGACAGCCCTGGGAAACCTGCTCGTGAACTCATATGGGCTTTACACACCTCCCTTGCCAAGCCCTTCTCCAGGATCCCCCTCCCCGCTCAGGGACCACCATTCTTCAGCCAGCATCAAAACCCAAGAGAGGACTCTCCCAATTTTTCTCCAGAATCTTTCCAGCTCAGAAATTATAACTCCCTTAACATAGTCAAGATTTGCTTAGCATAGATAGTAAATTCTCTATCATCTCTTTCTAAAATGACCACCCAGACTTCCCCTCAAGCTCTAGACTTTGAGTGGCATGTACATTTCTTAAGGAAAGAGACCCAAAATTTCCATCTCTGATTCCTCTGCACCTTCCATGATGCCTCCTCTAAAGAAGTACATCCAATATTAGTTCACTGAATACTTTCCTTTCCACATCATGAAATGCTATTGTAACTGCATTTTTAAAAAAAATTATTTCATCAACAAATTTCTGTCAAGGCTCTGCCTATACAAAGACAGTGCTCAATATTAGGGGGCAGAAGCTCCCGAGAACCCAGTCCTCAGTTTTGTCCCAGTTCTTCTTATGGTGGTAGGTATGATTCATTTGAGGTAGCAGCCCCAAGAGGAAGTGGACATAGCCCAGAATTATATAATGAAAAGCAGAGACAGGCCACCAAGCCTAGCAGGCATAGAGTTAATGAAGTATGTGGGCAAGGCAATACTAGGAATCTGGCATGAGCAAGAGATGCCTGAAAACTCAGCAGAGTCGATAACAAGCGTCAGAATCCAAGACTCATGTCAAAATCAAGACAACCAGGCTAGCAAAGGGGCAAGGAGAAAGTATAAAGGAAAGGTCCAAACGCTTAGGGATATTTCCTGCTTTTTCAAAAAAGTAGATTTGGAAAAGCCCTAGCCTCATCTCCACAGGACCACCTCTGCTGACAAAGACACACCCCCTGAAGAGAACTGTTCCACAAAGAGCTGATTGGGAGTGCAAAGGGGAGTTCACTGAAATTTTAGAAAAATTCAGGAAAAGGAAGAATTATTTTTAGCTGGGAGAAGCTTAAACTTTAAGTTTGAATTGGGGCATGAAATACCCTAAGGTGTGTCATTTTTTTGTTTTTCTGAACTGAGTAAATGCCTGTTCAAAATTCCTTTAGACAAAAGAGTGTGAACACCAGGGGTCAAAAGCCCAGATGCCTTCAGAGGGTGTGGGATTAACATACACACCGTGAGTGGGTGGATATAGGACAACCGGAACTGAATTGCTTATTTTGCCACCAAGCCTAAAATCTGCCTAATTATATAGCCCATTAACACACTGTGTGGTTGCACTAAAAGGACCACACAAAACACTTCCAGGAGCTGTTCATTGCCTTGAGCAGCTAATTTGAGGTCCCTGGTGTGTACCAACAAAACATAAGTGTGACACAAATTGCTAATATTGATAAATGAAGGCGATGTGTGTTCTATTTTTTAACTCCTGCTAGTTGCATTTACATAAATGTCTCATGTCTCTCAAACTGTCATGACCCAAGGAGGATCATACACATCCCAAGGAGGCCTCTGCTTTAGTTGACAAGAGACGCAAGGAAACTGGTCATTTTCTTATGACTGAAAACTCTATTGCCCCATTGATCATAGTCATCCAAAGCCCGAGTAGGTAGATCTGCCTCATTAGGGTCCTTCAGTCAAATCTGACCTCCAAGGATGAATCGTGATTGATTAAAAGATGATACTCAAAACACAGGTCCTAAAGACAATTCCAAAAGGGTGTTCCAAAAGTGTCCCAAATAACAGAAGAACCATTAGAATAAGTACATAATGTCTTTGGGGCACCAGTTTGAAATAAAGTCTCTGCTCATCTGGTTGTATTTTTGTGACATCATTTTCACAAGTTCCTTATACAGAACTATATAAAAATGGCTACTAATTACAAGGAGAGTCGGTTTTGAAACTCAGACACAGCTATGCTACGAGTTGTGTAGCCATGGGAAAGTTCCTAATCCTCTCTGAGCTTCAGTTTTTGTCATCATTCAAATGGTGCAATAATTGTACCTACTTCACAGGCCTGTCATGAGCAACAAATAGGGTAATATCAGTAAAACCCTCTGCACAAGGCCAGCCACAGATGCACTCTGGAAGTGATAACTTAGCATCATTATTTTTCAAACAATAAATATGTCTGAGTCTGTCCAGGCACCATAACAAAATATCACAGACTAGATAGCTTCTAAGCAAAAGAAATGTATTTAGCAACATTCTGAAGGCTGGGAAGTCCTAAGATCCACATGTCAGCATGGTCGCACTTTGGTGAAGGCTCTCTTCTGGGTTGTAGTCAACCTCTTCCTGTGTCCTCACGAGGTAAAAGGGACAAGGGATCCCTCTGGAGCCTCTTTTATAAAGATTCGAATCCCATTCATGAGGATGCAGCCCTCATGACCTAACTGTGTCTCAGAGGCCCCACCTAATGCCATCACCTTGGGGTTTAGGTTTCAACATATGAATCTAAGAAGGGAGGGAGACATGAACATTCGGACCATCGCATGTGCAATAAATGTGCAATAAATACTGAATAATGTTGAAGTTTATTACCAGCTTTCAGAATTTTGGAGAAATGGTTGAAGAAAGTGAGAAGAGTTAAGGGTACACGATGATCTGGCAATATTTCAAAGAGTATGTGGGCGTGAGGAGGTCAGTTTCCCCACATATCCAGAAAGCAGACTAGGACCGTTAGGTGGGCATTTTAGAACTGCCACTCCCAGATAATGTATGGAAGAACATGAAAACAATTGATCTGTCCAAAAGCACAATTGGCTACTTCAATTCCTCAATGCCGGCATCCCCTGAATCCCTTAAAATTCATTTCCACCCCCGACACACCCAAGAGAATGCTAGCTGCTCTCTCTGATGGTCAAGCATATCCAATGAGCAAAGGGAGAATCACAACTCACTTGGAGATCTCAGTGGTGCAACTTTGTGTCTGTTCCTCTGTAGGAGGGGAAAACAAACCAAATCAAAACAAAACAAAACCAAAAAAAACCAATTGGGATTCCCAAATTACTAAACCATTTTGTTAACTCTAAGACACATTTGTGGTTTGGATTTTTCCCCCCACATTTTAATATCTCTGAAATTACAACCTGTTTTATGATCCACAGAGACTCATGTTGACATCACCAAGTCAGCCCCGGTGTAGTAGTCCCTCCTTCCCATCATGTCCCTCCTTGGAATTGTGTGTATGGCTATTACTACGTGTGATTTTCATGGCCGTTCAAATATCTTTAGAAAGATTGCACTATGATTCAGCAATGAAATAAAAGTTACTGTGTTCACAGAAAGGCACAGAACAGCAGTGGGATGCAAATCTGCTGTTGGAGAAGCAAATATTTATCTTTGGAAGAATGACTAAAATTACGTATTTTCTTGCAGGGCCACAACCAAGTGCTCAGTGGTAAGAAAGCAAAGGCTGATGAATCACTGAACTCTACCTCTGAAACCAATAATACACTATATGTTACTTAATTGAATCTGAATTTAAAACAATAAATAAAAATAGAAAGTCATTCTTATATCCCCCCAGAAAATAAAATAATATTTAATGCTTCAAACTATTTTCTAAATGATGCCCTTGTGTCCTCGGTGCAATTGCAACTCTTTAATAAGCTTTACTGAATAAATGTGACTCCTGAGATTTGAGAGAGCTTATAGAGCAGTTGCATGCATAATTTATTTCATAAGGTATATATAACATAGACTCAAAATTGTAATTTGTCATAAATAGGTACTACGAATGTAATATACAATGACATTTTTTTCATATAGATACCTCATTGTTCTAGTCACATTTGTTGACATGACTTATTTTCCCCCATTGAATTTTCCTGGCAATTTTATTGAAAATCAATTACTCTATATATGTGAGTCTATTTCTGAATTCTGTTGTGTTCCATTGATCTATTTACACCAATATTACACTATCTTGATGACTGTGGAGCTTCTTATTAATTCTTGAAAACAGGTAGTGAAGTCCTCCAATATTGTTCTTTTTCAGGATCATTTTGGCTCTTCTATAGCCTTTGAATTTCACATTAACTTTATAACCAGCTTGTAAATTCTTTTAAAATAATCCTACTGGAACCCTGACTGGATGGTCATAACTTTAGAGATCAACTTATAGAGGTAGACATAATGATAAAATAGAGGCTTCCAATCCATGAACAATTTACCACTCCATTTATTAGATATTTAATTTCTCTCTATAATATTGTGTAGTTTTCAAGGCAGAGGATCATGGGGGAAGAGAGGAAAATATAAAATGGGGTGGATGAAAGACAGAGGGAGACAAACAACAAGAGACTCTTAATCTCAGGCAACAAACTGAGGGTTGCTAGAGGGGAGAGGGGTGGGAGGGATGGGGTGGTTGGGTGATGGACACTGAGGAGGGAATGCGCTATGGTGAGCTCTGTGAATTGTGTAAGACTGATGAATCATCAGACCTGTATCCCTGAAACAAATAATACATTACATGTTAATTTAAAAATTAAAAAATAAAAAAAACATTTAAAAACATAAAGAAAAATATTTTGTAGTTTTCATTATATAGGTTTTGCACATTTTTAAAATTTATTTATTCCTAAGTAGTTTACATTTTGATTTTCTTGTAAATGGTATTATTTCTTAGTTTTATATATGGCTTAGTAACACAGGATATATCTTGGTGAATGTTCAATGTGCACTTGTAAAGAATGTGTATTCTATGGTTATGGTATCACCTAAATATATCAGTCAAGCTGGTGAAGAGTGTCACTCAAATCTTCTATATCCTTATTGATATTTTGTCATTTATTCTATCACATACTGATAAAGGAGTACTAAAATCTCAAGAAGAAGGAGGAGGAGGAGGAGGGGAAAGCATCACATCATAGTTTAATTATCAGCACTTTTTCCTCTCTTAGTGATAAATAAAATAATGGAACAACTTTGAATGTATGGTATCTTTAATTTCTTTAATGACCTCAGTGATTGGAGAAATTCCTTAGGATCATAAATCCTAAAATCCATATAGTTAAAAATAAGAAGTAAGTGTATATATTTTAAATCAGTCATTCCATAAACAGCTCTGAAATCCCAATAGGACTTTTCTAGGATAGAGCCAGAAGATATAGATAAGAAACAGTCATAGATTGAACAAAATACTTAATATGGTGATATCTTGATTTTGTCCTTTCAGAAAAGGTTGGTCCCTCTCTGTCAATTCCACCCAGGAAATATGTTTATCTTGTGTTTACATCATCAGAAGGATGGATGAGACCAGGCTAGAGAAAGAATGAAGAGTGTTGTAAATGGTCTGGATGGGAAAGAAAAGGGATATGGAAGCTGGACTCATGGAACAGCATGAAGAAGAAAAGTGCATGAAAATCCTCTGAGAATCAGCCCGTGTTCCTTGCCCTGTGCTAGGTGGCTTGAACTCTACATGTTTTTCCTTTGCGTCATTAATCCATTCAGTCACCAAATATTGTTTGAGTGCTTGTTATTTCCCAGGCTTAATGGGGCTTAGGATGCATCAATAAACAAAACAGAAAATCACTTATTTCATACAACATTCTTGTGGTAGTGGAGGAAGGAGAGGACAGAAAATATGTAAACACATAAAACTTATGTAAGTTATAAATGAGTTATACACAGTTAGAAAATGATAGATGCTTTGGAGAAAATGGGATGAAATAAGGGTGATGTTGGGGCTCAGATGAGGATGGTCTGTAAACAGGATGATCACAGAAGGTTCAATGGAAAGGTAACATTTAACCAACAGTAGAATGAAGTAAAGGAATTAGTCATGGGGATATTTATTCAGTCACAAGTTACAGTCAATGCAAAGACATTAGGAAAGGTACATGGTTAGTGTGCTCAGTGCAGCTAGGAAGCCTGTGTGATCAAAGCAGAGCAAGTGAGGAGGATGGAAGAATGTGACATCAAAGAGGAAACGTGGACATGGGTCAGAGCCTTTGAAGCCATTAGTGGGACTTAAGCTTCCACTCTTGGTCATATGGAAGATTTGCACAAAGGAGGTACATCATCTGACTTAGGTTCTTTATTTTTTTAAATATTTTATTTATTTATTTATTTATTTAATTTTTTATTTATTTGACAGAGAGAGAGCACTAGCAGAGGGAGTGGCAGGCAGAGGGAGAGGGAGAAGTACTTCTCCACAGAGCAGGGAAAGCCTGATATGGGACTCGATCCCAGGATCCCAGGATCCCAGGATCATGACCTGAGCTGAAGGCAGTCACTTAACCAACTGAGCCACCCAGGTGCCCATGGCCTAGGATCTTTAAAAAGAAAACAGGACCCAAATATCTGCAAAGGAATGAATGGATAATCCAGGTGTAAGATACCCATACAATAGAATGTGAGTCATAAAAAGGAATGAATTACTGACATGCTACACTATGGATAAACTCGAAAACTATACGCTGCATAAAAGACCCTGAACACAAAAGATCACATAGTGTATGATTTCACTTCTGGGAAATATCCAGAATGGGTAAATACATGAAGACATAGAACAGTTTGATGGTTGCCAGGGCTGAGAGGAGGGGGCATAGAGAGTCATTGCTGGGTTCCTTTTGAGAGTAATCCAGGTTTGGAACTGGATAGAAGTGGTGGTTGCACAACATTATGAATGTACTCAATGCAAACGAATTACTCATTTTTACGTGACTTTCACCTCAATAAAAGAAAAATAGGAAGGAAAGGAAAAGAAAGGAAAGGAGGATGAGGTAAAGAAAGAAGGAGAGAAAGAGAGAGAAGCAAGGAGAGCCCAGCTGCTGAAGCAGCAGGAGGGAAAGAAGCTATCTCTGAGTCATAGCTACACCAAGTCTTGTCTGATGTCATGCTCCTTTCCTTCTTACTCAATCCAGAAGGAATTTTTTTTTAACTATATTGCAAATGTGAACATTTTAGTAGTTCCAGAAAAACATTTTTTTAAGATTTTACTTGTTTATTTGACAGAGAGAGAGAGAGACCACAAGTAGGCAGAGAGGCAGGCAGAGAAGCGGGGGGAAGCAGGCTCCCTGCTGAGCAGAGAACCCAATGCAGGGCTTGATTCCAGGACCCTGAGATCATGACCTGACCTGAAGACAGAGGCTTAACCCACTGAGCCACCCAGGTGCCCCCAGAAAAACATTTTTAAGGGGAAAAGAATCCTACCTCATCCAATTTTTAAAACATATTTAGATCCATCTGAATGCTTTCTTAAAGAGGTGAAATCATGCCCAGCTTACTTGTTTTTCTACTGAACCTAGAATTCATGGAATTAAGAGAGGCCTTGACTGCCATGTGTGGCCCCTTAATATTCCACAGGCTGGTTGGGAGGAGACTACTTTCATATCCTAAAATAGAGGTGATAGTTAAATACTTCTCATTATATTTGAAAATGTAGGTAATTTTAGAGCATCTGGTATTGCTCCATTTTACAGAATCCAAGGAAGTTTAATCATATAGCCAAGTGACCCTTAGATCAAAGAGGCAGGGGATTTCATCCATGTTCACGAGACCCCAAAGCCCTCTGTTTCTCACTGCCTGTGCAACCTCCAACCACACTGGAGAATAGGACACAAGGCATGTCAGAGGTTGTGATGGACACTACAGACAACAATAGGTGGGAAGGTGATCTGAGGAAAAAGAAGCAAGAAGAAAAAAGTAAGGAAGAGCAAAACAATTGTTTGTGGTATTTGACAGCCTTTGCATTTACATTATGAAAATATCTAACTTTATACTAAACATCGCAAAGTATCCCTTTACTTTTCTTCCCAATATTCTGAGAGGTGAAAAAGGTCTTGTTTTTTCCAGTTTGCAGGTGGGAGACCTGAGATGGAAAAAGGTAAAATGACTTTCTCGAAGGCACAGAACCAGAAAGGAGCAAACCTAGCCTTGACCCTTGTTTTTGAGAAACAAACCCAATGGTATTTCCACTGGACAATTTTGCCTCTGGGTTTATAAGCAAACATGATTTATGTATGACTCCAAGGTCTTCTGAAGGGAAATATAAAAATAAACCTACTATTAAAACATTATTAGACATACCAATAACTGTTTTTCAGTATCAATCTTCTTCATAGCTCTGTAGATTTTTGGCTCTCTTGGCATTTGCAGATTTGACACATTGGTACCATCCATATTGGCCATTCATTCTCTGGCAATGGAACGTGCATCATCCATAAATCCTGCAAAGAATATGGTATCCTAACCACGATTTAAAAAATCAAAAATCGGGGCGCCTGGGTGGCTCAGTCGCCTAAGCGTCTACCTTCAGCTCGGGTCATGATCCCAGGGTCCTGGAATCGAGCCCCGCATCAGGCTCCCGCCGAGCCGGGGAGCTTCTCCCTATCCCTCTGCCTGCCATTCTGCCTACTTGTGGACTCACTTGAGCTCTCTCTCTCAAATAAATAAAATCTTAAATAAATAAATAAATAATAAATAATAAAAAATTAGAAGCAGATTATCATATCCTACCACAAAGGATGACAGAAAGCAGATCTCTGCTGCTGTCCCCTTCCCTGAGCCCAGGGAAGAAGCTAAAGAAAAGGGAGAAGAAGGAAGCACAAGGCAGAAATCCAGGCATCCTCCAAAGTCTTTTCAAAGCACATATGACTTAAAAACAGCTTTTCTACCTCATTTTTGAAGTGCATTAAAAATAAGGTTTGCAGTAATAATAGCAAGAATGGAGACAGAATTTAGAAATCATATTGTGAGAGTCCTAGAAATAGATGTACCTTTTCCATCAAGATGGATTAATTATTGGTCTTTCTCTTCAGTCCTAGGGCCCTGCGGCAAACAGCACAAACACCTGATAGAATTTACTCAGACTGAGCAATGCATTTGAACCTGAACTTGCAGACCACTAGCAACATGATTGCTCCCTTAAGGACTTCCCCTCACATTCAGAGTAAAAGCTGAAGTCCCTTCAATGGCCTAAAGGCCTACCTGATTTTGCCCATTGTCCTTACCTTTTTGTCCTTTTGTCCTACTGCTATCCCCTTGCTCTCCTGATCTAGCCACAAAACCTCCTTGTTGCTCTTCCAACTCACCAAGCACACCTTTATCTAAGGCCTTTGTACTTGCTGTTCCCTCTGCCAGAAATGCTTTTCCCCCCAGATATCTGCATGGCCAGCTCTTTCAAATCTTTCAAGATCTGATTCAAATACCACTTTCTCAGCAAGACTTTCCCAGGATATCTATTGGGAGCTGAATGTTGTCCCCACCCCCCAAAACTCATTTGTTGAAAACCTAACCCTAGAATGGGTTGGATGCTATTTGGAGATAGGGTCTGCAAAGATGTAACCTAGTTAAAATGAAGTCCTCTGGGTAGGCCCTAATCCAGTAAGACTGTGTCTTCATAAGAAGAGGGGCATTAACACACAGACATACGTAGAGGCCATCTGCAAGCCAAGGAGGGAAGCCTGAGGCAAAACCAACCCTCCTGACACCTTGATGTCTGGCTTCCAGCTTCCAGAAGGATGAGAAAATAAATTTCTGTTGTTGAAGCACCCAGGCTGTGGGACTTTGTTATGGCAGCCCCAGCCAATAATACACTACCCTAATAGAAGTAACCCCACCCTCAGCTCCTCTAACCCATTTTCTGTTCTCTTTTTTTCAAAGCCCTTGTCATTATCCAACATATGATATATTCTACTTATGCATTTTGTTTACCACATCTATCTCCCTTCACTAAAATCTATACTCTCCCAGAGCAGGGATTTTTTTTTTTTTAAGATTTTATTTATTTATTTGACAGAGAGAGAGATCACAAGTAAGCAGAGAGGGGGAAGAGGGAAGCAGTCTCCCCGCTGATCTCAGAGTCAGATGTGGGACTCAATCCCAGGACCCTGAGATCATGACCTGAGCCGAAGGCAGAGGCTTAACCCACTGAGCCACCTAGGCGCCCCATCTCCCAGAGCAGGAATTTTTGTCTGCTTGTTCATCCATCGCTATTACACCTGTTCTAAAGAGTGCCTGGTGCATAGTATATGTTCGATAAATAGTGTTGGGTTATTGGATACACCCCAACATGTGTATGTACCACCCAACACCCCATGAAGGAGGAAAGACCAAAGGCGGTCAGGGTTCAGAGAAAGAAGGAAGAAGACATTTGGACGCTGACACAATAAACTTCTCCAGAGACAGTCTCTCAGATGTTTATTCTCCACCCACTTCTGAGCTCTGCTGGGCAGCCACAAGCAGCTCTTGATCTTCTAATGGTGCCTAGAAGGTCTACAGAACCCACAGTGGGCACCACCACCCTGCTTTGCATGCTGTTTCCTGTCTCTCCTCTGCATTTCAGACCCACCAGGAAGTGAATAGACCAATCATATCAGCTGACCCACCGCTGGGCCTGACGGGAAGCTCACCAGCCTCTCTGTGTTCAGTGATGCTGGCTGTAAGGGATAGCTTAGCCAGAGCGAGCCATTTTGTTGTTTATGCAGTAAACTTAGATTGACCCTGCCCCCCCAGAGAAACTTACTTAGAAACAAGTCTGGGAAACCAGAAAAATATGACTGACCAGCCCCTGATAACAGAGTCCATATACCAGGACGAGTCAGGTCAGGGGGAGGTAACAGATCCCAGAATACAAGAATGAGCCAAGCCAGGTGGAAACATCCAATCAGGAAAGCACCTCCCTAACCACCCAAGAATGTGGGCCCTGCCTTTTAGGCGCCAGTTCTGACCAGAGTGATAGGCTAGTTCAAATAACTACTATAGGGTGAATTGTAATTCAATTGGCCACCTGTGTGTGGCCAGGCTCAACCAAATGGCCTTTACTCTATAAAAGTTAGTCTGTGAGGCTGGGAGGGGTTGCCACTTTGCAAGAGACGGCCCTGGCCGGTCAGTTTGATTCTCGATGCTTGGCGCGAAATAAGGCTTTGCTTGACCTTCACTTTGTATCAGTCTCGCTCCTTTGACCAAGGACCCAACACTGGCTACTCCTTTTTGTTCTGTTTCTTTTCTCGTTACTTCCTACTCACCAGCTCTTCACCTTACCACAGTTAAACACACCTTTGTTTTTTGTATTGCAAGGCTGGGTGCTGTCTGATGACAAGAATCAGCTAGTAAGAGGTCTCATCCTTCCCACAAACTTGTTTGGGTGCTAATGTCTTACAGAGGTCTGCCCTGAGTCAATGGGTTCTTTTATTCTTCTCAAATGCAATATATATGCAAATGTTTTCTCCGAACAGAGAATTAACTTCAGGTGCCTCTGAGTATTACCTGTCCTCTTCAGCACTTCAGGGGAAGAAAAACTCCACAGTATGCCCCAGGGCACTATTTCTGAGCCTAAAGTTGCAAAAGGAACCAGAAATGATCACCCTAGTAGAGGCTGGGAACAAAAGAAGCCAAGAGTCTCTGAGATGGCCCATAAAATGGGAGACAGAGATTTATTTTTTATTGTAATAAAAGAAATTCTTTGTTATCAAGAAATAGCTAACAACAATGTAGATAACCAGTTATGGATGCCAACAGCGGGGACAGGACCTATATTGGAAATCTCTATACCTTCCTCTCAATTTTGCTGTGAACCTAAACTATAATAAAATAAAGTCTATTTTTGTAATGGCTAGCAAGATAAAACAATACGATAGTAATGATCACAGTTCATGGTTTTGCTATAACAACTCATGGTTGACAGGGAAATTTAATTTTAAATATAATTTTTGTTGACTTCAGGTTATACTCAATGCTGAATATATTGGCCATTCTGTTGCTCAGAGCAGATCTTTTAGTTGCCCACAAAACCATTCCCTTTTAATCCTGCTCACAGAATTTTGTTTGTACCTAGTGGTGGAAGATGAAGTGTGAATGAGCTAAGCCAGCAGTTGGCAAATTATATCCCAAATCTGACTCACGCATTGTTTTTATAAACCCCAAGAGTTTTTATAAACTCACAGATTATTTTTATAAACCCCAAGAGCTGGCTGCCTGGGGTGTGTCTAATTTTTAGGTAGGGCAGAGAGGTGCCTCTCTGGGCTCCACAGTTGGGGAGAGAGAAGGAAATTAGAGGGTGCTGCACCTTATTTCTCTTTTCTGAACATCACTAAAATTCAATTTAGGGGCACCTGGGTGGCTCAGTCAGGTGAGTGGCCAACTCTTGATCTCAGCTCAGGTCTTGATCTCAAGGTTGTAATTTCAAGCCCCATGTTGGGCTCCACACTGTGCATGGAACCTACTTAAAAAAAGAAAGTCTGAAGTGTGTAAGCCTGATGATTCACAGACCTGTACCCCTGGGGCAAATAATACATTATATGTTAATTTAAAAAAATTAATAATAAAAAAAGAATAAAGAAGAATAAAAATGATTTTTTTATTTTATTTTTTATAAACATATATTTTTATCCCCAGGGGTACAGGTCTGTGAATCGCCAGGTTTACATACTTCACAGCACTCACCATAGCACATACCCTCCCCAATGTCCATAAACCCACCCCCCCTCTCCCAACCCCCCTCCCCCCATCAACCCTCAGTTTGTTTTGTGAGATTAAGAGTAAAAATGAATTTTTTAAAAAAAAATTCAATTCAGGGGGTGCCTGGGTGGCTCAGTGAGTTAAACCTCTGCCTTCGGCTCAGGTCATGATCCCGGGGTCCTGGGATTGAGCCCTGCTTCGGGCTCTCTTCTCAGCAGGGAGCCTGCTTCCCTTCCTCTCTCTCTGCCTGCCTCTCTGCCTACTTGTGATCTCTCTCTGTCAAAAAAATAAATAAAAATCTTTATTAAAAAAAATTCAATTCAGAAAATTCTCCGTCTAGCCATGATGGAGTGATCATTCTTTCGTGAAGGTAGGTATCACTCTCCTCATTTGAAGAACAAGGAATCTGCAGTTCAAAGATTGTGGAGACAATGAAGAGCAGATCGCATGCACTCTGGGGACATGCCCCAGTCCATTAGAACCACCCTATGAAAACAAAAGCATGGAGATTTTGACAAAACCATTGACAGAGAATGCAGAATGATACTACCATGGCTTTGAAACAAGGGTTCTCTAGCAGACTTCACATGTCAGAGGTTATCAACAAAATGGGCCAGGTAGGCTGTGGATGGGTCTCCTACAACAGTGAGTATATCCTTCTGGAGGTGACATCTCTTGTCTGCCTGTGTCAAAAACTATTTAATTGCTTTGTATTTAGCTTTTTTAATGGATTTCACTCCCTACCATTAGCAACATCACATTTCCCATAATTCTTGTGAGACATCTGGTGGTGGGATGTGTTAGTGGATGGCAGCCGCCCAAACTCAAAAAAAAGAAAGTTAGAGTACAGAGTGTGGAGGCAGTTGTCTTACCAGTTCATATTAGATTAAGGGCCAAGGCAGGAGAGTGACTTCCATTTTCCCTTTACCCTCTGCCTCTCCTCCATTGGATGGGGTTTTTACTGGCTATAGTGACTTAAACCCTCATTCTTATAGAAATGGAGTTCTTGATGATCCTGTCTTTTCATTTATTTATTTATTTATTTATTTGACACAGAGTGATATAGCGAGACAGAGAACAAAGCAGGGGGAATGGGAGAGGGAGAAGAAGACTGCCCACTGAGCAGGGAGTCCGATGCGGGGCTTGATCCCAGGACCCCAGGATCATGACCTGAGCGAAAGGCAGACTCTTAACAACTGAGCCACCTAGGTGCCCCAATCCTGTCTTTTTCAACTGATGCCGTTCTCCATTGGTGAGCCTATTGAATCTTAGTCCATGTCCTTGATCTAGTTACCGTCTACCCAGCCCTCATGGTGTAGCAGCAATACGATTTTCTTTTGGTGATCAGGATCCATCATCCCAGTCTTCTCCACCTGGCTTTTTTCTTTTTTTTAAATATTTTATTTATTTATTTAAGATACATACAGAGAGAGAAGGCACGAGCAGGGGGAAGGGCAGAAGGAGAAGCAGACTCCTGGCTGAGCAAGGAACCCAGTGCAGGACTCCATCCCAGGACTCTGGAATCATGATCTGAGCGGAAGGAAGATGCTTAACCGACTGAGCCACCCAGAAACCTCCACCTGTTTTTTAACCATAAACATTAAACATTCCTTGAAACTAAATATATATATATAGTTTTTACACACACATATATATATATATATATATATTTTTATGGTTTTAGTTTTTTTTTTTGTTTTTTTTTTTTTTTTTTTTTAGAGAAAGAGAGCTTAAGCAGAGGGGGGAGGAGGAGTGGAGGGAGAGAAAGAGAGAATCTTAAGCAGTCTCCACACTCAGCACAGAGATCATGACCTAAGATCATGACCTGAGTTGAAATCAAGAGTCCGACGCTTAACCAACTGAGCCACCTGGGTGCCCCGAAAATATATATATATATATTTTTTATTATTTATTTGTTTGACAGAGGGATCACAAGCAGGCAGAGAAGCAGGCAGAGAGAGAGAGGAGGAAGCAGTCTCCCCGAGAGAGCAGAGCCCGATACGGGGCTCGATCCCAGGACTCTGAGATCATGACCTGAGCCGAAGGCAGCGGCTTAACCCACTGAGCCACCCAGGCGCCCCATATATTTTAAAGATAAAGCCACTATCGCTGTGGTTGCTTCAGAGACAATAGGACCACAGTTTTCAACCTTTGGTATCACTGTTTCTCATCTGATATACATCTTCACTCAAACTTTAAAATCTTGACCTCTTTTCAGAACAAAACTACCTGTATGTCCTTACTTATATGAAGAATAACATGCTAGTGAATAATATAGTGTAAATTATTCCTCTTAGTGAATATGACCTACATGTAGCTCTTATTTCCCAGGCAACCCAAACTGAGTGTCACAGAAAGAGTCACATGCCAGTTTTCTCTGGCTCCATTCCCATCTACTCCAGTATGATCGCCACCTTCCCCATAAAGGATTGTGCTGAACTTGCTTCTAGTTTTAACCCTCCTAGACTTACTCTCCACCCAACACCAAAGTGCTCTTTCTCGAACATGAGTCATAATAAGTTTGTCCCACATTCGAAACCCTGCAGTGGCTTCTCATCGGTCCTACATGCTGGTTGATGTCCCTGGGGGCCTATGTCTCATGCAACCTCATAGATTAGTCTTCCTGAACAGCTGGGTGTTGTCGTCTGCTACTGGGGGAGGAAATACCCAAGGCCTCTGCCAATGCCAAGAACAAGACCAGTGTTGATAGTAGCAGCTAAATGGTGCCCTCTGCCACTGGTGCAAAGGAATTGCTACAGCAGGTACCGATGATTATGTCAAGATTCCCTATGAGGAATTTGGACTATCTCATATAGCTGCAAAATTTCCCAGCATTGGGGCGCCTGGGCGGCTCAGAGGATTAAGCCTCTGCCTTCGGCTCAAGTCATGATGCCGGGGTCCTGGGATTGAGCCCCGCATCGGGCTTTCTGCTCAGCGGGGATCCTGCTTCTTCCTCTCTGTCTGCCTGCCTCTCTGACTACTTGTGATCCCTGTCAGTCAAATAAATAAATAAAATCTTTAAAAAAAAATTGCCAGCACTGCCCTTTGGAACTGAAGAAGATTCTGCTACCTTTTGTTTTATGTTCATTAACATCCAGAATTTTTAAAATCTCTTCATTTCAGACTCCTTGCCCCAGATGGAAGCATTCATGAAACCAATTCTAAGGACATTCTTCCATTTAAGTCTCAATTTCTAGAAGATTGCTCCATAATTGGTCAAAAATAAGTACAACCCCAATTTTTGCTAAGTTATTACACTGAGATGCATTCGGAAGAAGAGAGGAAAGAGTCCTAAACCCTTCCCAGAAATAATTATAATTCTATTACCTAAGCAGCTTATCTTTGGGACCTGTCAGCATTTGGAACCCACACTCAAAAATGTTAACTCCCTTCATCCAAGAGTGAAACTGCAATTTACGTATGCACTCACCTTAACCACCAGACTTGACCTACATCTGCAGGAACTTGACAAACAATTGGTGAGTGACCCGTACAATAAACCTGGGGTTCCTGACTTTTCAGAGAAGAAAACACCATAGACAGTAGACCATTGACCCACTGACCTCTCCTGAACCCTGACTTTCACTTTCTGTGGAAAAAAATGCACACTCCTCAATGCTAATGTCACTTGTCCATTCTTCTAGATAGAACCAGTCCAACTATCTCTACTTCTTATATCACTGAACAAATTTTGAAGACTCCCCAGACTCCATCCGCTTCCCCTTTACTTTATTTCCTGACTTACAGGAAAACTGAAAATGCCTGCCCTAATAGATTCAGACTAGAGCTAAAGTATTCTTCCACAGTAAGAACTACTATATGTGTATTTCTCTGCTGACAATAACACTATGTTCTTTTTTTTTAATTTTATTTTTTATAAACACATATTTTTATCCCCAGGGGTACAGGTCTGTGAAACGCCCGGTTTACACACTTCATAGCACTCACCATAGCACATACCCTCCCCAATGTCCATAACCCCACCCCCCCTCTCCCAACCTCCCTCCCCGCAGCAACCCTCAGTTTGTTTTGTGAGATTAAGAGTCACTTATGGTTTGTCTCCCTCCCAATCCCATCTTGTTTCATTTACTCTTCTCCTACCCCCTTAACCCCCCAGGTTGCATCTCCTCTCCCTCATATCAGGGAGATCATGTGATAGTTGTCTTTCTCCGATTGACTTATTTCGCTAAGCATGATACCCTCTAGTTCCATCCACGTCGTCGCAATTGGCAAGATTTCATTTCTTTTGATGGCTGCATAGTATTCCATTGTGTATATATACCACATCTTCTTTATCCATTCGTCTGTTGATGGACATCTAGGTTCTTTCCATAGTTTGGCTATTGTAGACATTGCTGCTATAAACATTCGGGTGCACGTGCCCCTTCGGACCACTACGTTTGTATCTTTAGGGTAAATACCCAGCAGTGCAATTGCTGGGTCATAGGGTAGTTCTATTTCCAACATTTTGAGGAACCTCCATGCTGTTTTCCAGAGTGGTTGCACCAGCTTGCATTCCCACCAACAGTGTAGGAGGGTTCCCCTTTCTCCGCATCCTCGCCAGCATCTGTCATTTCCTGACTTGGTAATTTTAGCCATTCTGACTGGTGTGAGGTGATATCTCATTGTGGTTTTGATTTGTATTTCCCTGATGCCGAGTGATATGGAGCCATATCACACTGTTTTTGTGCTAGTACCATGCTGTCTTGATGATGACAGCTTTGTAGTAGAGCTTGAAGTCCGGAATTGTGATGCCACCAACTTTGGCTTTCTTTTTCAATATTCCTTTGGCTATTCGAGGTCTTTTCTGGTTCCATATAAATTTTAGGATTATTTGTTCCATTTCTTTGAAAAAAAATGGATGGTACTTTGATAGGAATTGCATTAAATGTGTAGATTGCTTTAGGTAGCATAGACATTTTCACAATATTTATTCTTCCAATCCAGGAGCATGGAACATTTTTCCATTTCTTTGTGTCTTCCTCAATTTCTTTCATGAGTACTTTATAGTTTTCTCTGTATAGATTCTTAGTCTCTTTGGTTAGGTTTATTCCTAGGCGTCTTATAGTTTTGGGTGCAATTGTAAATGGGATTGACTCCTTAATTTCTCTTTCTTCTGTCTTGTTGTTGGTGTAGAGAAATGCAACTGATTTCTGTGCATTGATTTTATATCCTGACACTTTACTGAATTCCTGTACAAGTTCTAGCAGTTTTGGAGTGGAGTCCTTTGGGTTTTCCACATATAGTATCATATCATCTGCGAAGAGTGATAGTTTGACTTCTTCTTTGCCGATTTGGATGCCTTTAATTTCCTTTTGTTGTCTGATTGCTGAGGCTAGGACTTCTAGTACTATGTTGAATAGCAGTGGTGATAACGGACATCCCTGCCGTGTTCCTGACCTTAGCGGAAAAGCTTTCAGTTTTTTTCCATTGAGAATGATATTTGCGGTGGGTTTTTCATAGATGGCTTTGATAATATTGAGGTATGTGCCCTCTATCCCTACACTTTGAAGAGTTTTGATCAGGAAGGGATGCTGTACTTTGTCAAATGCTTTTTCAGCATCTATGGAGAGTATCATATGGTTCTTGTTCTTTCTTTTATTAATGTGTTGTATCACATTGATTGATTTGCGGATGTTGAACCAACCTTGCATCCCTGGAATAAATCCCACTTGGTCGTGGTGAATAATCCTTTTAATGTACTGTTGAATCCTATTGGCTAGTATTTTGGCCAGAATTTTTGCATCTGTGTTCATCAAGGATATTGGTCTGTAGTTCTCTTTTTTGATGGGATCCTTGTCTGGTTTTGGGATCAAGGTGATGCTGGCCTCATAAAATGAGTTTGGAAGTTTTCCTTCCATTTCTATTTTTTGGAACAGTTTCAGGAGAATAGGAATTAGTTCTTCCTTAAATGTTTGGTAGAATTCCCCCGGGAAGCCGTCTGGCCCTGGGCTTTTGTTTGTTT
The DNA here is from genome assembly GCF_002288905.1 of Enhydra lutris kenyoni. Taxonomy (NCBI): domain Eukaryota; kingdom Metazoa; phylum Chordata; class Mammalia; order Carnivora; family Mustelidae; genus Enhydra; species Enhydra lutris. The sequence goes on along the minus strand of NW_019154091.1, from coordinate 32,009,570 downwards.
GGAGATTTTTGATGACTGTTTCAATCTCCTTACTGGTTATGGGTCTGTTCAGGCTTTCTATTTCTTCCTGGTTCAGTTGTGGTAGTTTATAGGTCTCTAGGAATGCATCCATTTCTTCCAGATTGTCAAGTTTGTTGGCGTAGAGTTGCTCATAGTATGTTCTTATAATTGTCTGTATTTCTTTGGTGTTAGTTGTGATCTCTCCTCTTTCATTCATGATTTTATTTATTTGGGTCCTTTCTCTTTTCTTTTTGATAAGTCTGGCCAGGGGTTTATCGATCTTATTAATTCTTTCAAAGAACCAGCTCCTAGTTTCGTTGATTTGTTCTATTGTTTTTTTGGTTTCTATTTCATTGATTTCTGCTCTGATCTTTATGATTTCTCTTCTCCTGCTGGGTTTAGGGTTTCTTTCTTGTTCTTTCTCCAGCTCCTTTAGGTGTAGGGTTAGGTTGTGTACCTGAGACCTTTCTTGTTTCTTGAGAAAGGCTTGTACCGCTATATATTTTCCTCTCAGGACTGCCTTTGTTGTGTCCCACGATTTTGAACCGTTGTGTTTTCATTATCATTTGTTTCCATGAATTTTTTCAATTCTTCTTTAATTTCCTGGTTGACCCATTCATTCTTTAGAAGGATGCTGTTTAGTCTCCATGTATTTGGGTTCTTTCCAAATTTCCTCTTGTGATTGAGTTCTAGCTTCAGAGCATTGTGGTCTGAAAATATGCAGGGAATGATTCCAATCTTTTGATAACGGTTGAGACCTGATTTAGGACCAAGAATGTGATCTATTCTGGAGAATGTTCCATGTGCACTAGAGAAGAATGTGTATTCTGTTGCTTTGGGATGAAATGTTCTGAATATATCTGTGATGTCCATCTGGTCCAGTGTGTCATTTAAGGCCTTTATTTCCTTGTTGATCTTTTGCTTGGATGATCTGTCCATTTCAGTGAGGGGAGTGTTAAAGTCCCCTACTATTATTGTATTATTGTTGATGTGTTTCTTTGATTTTGTTATTAATTGGTTTATATAGTTGGCTGCTCCCACGTTAGGGGCATAGATATTTAAAATTGTTAGATCTTCTTGTTGGACACATCCTTTGAGTATGATATAGTGTCCTTCCTCATCTCTTATTATAGTCTTTGGCTTAAAATCTAATTGATCTGATATAAGGATTGCCACTCCTGCTTTCTTCTGATGTCCATTAGCATGGTAAATTCTTTTCCACCCCCTCACTTTAAATCTGGAGGTGTCTTCGGGTTTAAAATCAGTTTCTTGTAGGCAACATATAGATGGGTTTTGTTTTTTTATCCATTCTGATACCCTGTGTCTTTTGATTGGGGCATTTAGCCCATTAACATTCAGGGTAAGTATTGAGAGATATGAATTTAGTGCCATTGTATTGCCTGTAAGGTGACTGTTATTGTATATTGTTTCTGTTCCTTTCTGATCTACTACTTTTAGGGTCTCTCTTTGCTTAGAGGACCCCTTTCAATATTTCCTGTAGAGCTGGTTTGGTGTTTGCCAATTCTTTCAGTTTTTGTTTGTCCTGGAAGCTTTTAATCTCTCCTTCTATTTTCAATGATAGCCTAGCTGGATATAGTATTCTTGGCTGCATGTTATTCTCATTTAGTGCTCTGAATATATCATGCCAGCTCTTTCTGGCCTGCCAGGTGTCTGTGGATAAGTCTGCTGCCAATCTAATATTTTTACCATTGTACGTTACAGACTTCTTTTCCCGGGCTGCTTTCAGGATCTTCTCTTTGTCACTAAGACTTGTAAATTTTACTATTAGGTGATGGGGTGTGGACCTATTCTTATTGATTTTGAGGGGGGTTCTCTGAACCTCCTGGATTTTGATGCTTGTTCCCTTTGCCATATTGGGGAAATTCTCTCTAATAATTCTCTCCAATATACCTTCTGCTCCCCTCTCTCTTTCTTCTTCTTCTGGAATCCCAATTATTCTAATGTTGTTTCGTCTTATGGTGTCACTTATCTCTCGAATTCTCCCCTCGTGGTCCAGTAGCTGTTTGTCCCTCTTTTGCTCAGCTTCTTTATTCTCTGTCATTTGGTCTTCTATATCGCTAATTCTTTCTTCTGCCTCATTTATCCTAGCAGTGAGAGCCTCCATTTTTTATTGCACCTCATTAATAGCTTTTTTGATTTCAACTTGGTTAGATTTTAGTTCTTTTATTTCTCCAGAAAGGGCTTTTATATCTCCCGAGAGGGTTTCTCTAATATCTTCCATGCCTTTTTCGAGCCCGGCTAGAACCTTGAGAATCGTCATTCTGAACTCTAGATCTGACATATTACCAATGTCTGTATTGATTAAGTCCTTAGCCTTTGGTACTGCCTCTTGTTCTTTTTTTTGTGGTGAATTTTTCCGCCTTGTCATTTTGTCCAGATAAGAATATATGAAGGAGCAAGTAAAATACTAAAAGGGTGGCAACAACCCCAGGAAAATATGCTTTAGCCAAATCAGAAGAGATCCCAAATCGTGAGGGGGGAGAAAGGTTCAGAAAGAGGTTCGGAAAGATAAAACAAAAACCAAAAACAATTAAAAAAAAGAAAACGAATAAAGAAAAAATATAAAAAAGAAAATATATATATATATTAGATAAACTAGTTAAAAAACGTTAAAAAAGAAAAGGGTAAAAGTTAAAAAAAATTTGGCAGAAGAAGAGAAAAAAAAATTAAATTAACTGCAAGGCTAAAGAATCATGGGGAGAAAGCTATGAATTCCGTGCTTTGCTTTCTCCTTCTCTGGAATTCTGCTGCTCTCCTTGGTATTGAAACTGCAGTCCTTGGTAGGTGAACTTGGTCCTGGCTGGGTTTCTTGTTGATCTTCTGGGGGAGGGGCCTGTTGTAGTGATTCTCAAGTGTCTTTGCCCCGGGCGGAGTTGCACCGCCCTTACCAGGGGCTGGGCTGAGTAATCCGCTCGGGTTTGCTTTCGGGAGCTTTTGTTCCCTGAGTGCTCTCCATAGAGTTCCGGAGGGCGGGAATGAAGATGGCGGCCTCCCGGTCTCCGGCCCGGAGGAGCCGAGAGCCCAGGGCCCCACTCCTCAGTGTGCCCTCAGAGAACAGTGCCCAATTACTCCCGTCACCCTGGCCTCTGGCCGGGCTCCAAGCTGACCGAGCCTGTGACCTGTTCAAGGTAACCCCGAGCTTAGAGCTCACTCCTCGGCTCTGTCTCTGTAGCTGGCTTCCCCGTTCTAATACCTATAAGCTCTAAGACACTCAGACACCCCCGATCCTTCTGTGACTCTGCGGGAGCTGAGGCCACGCTGACCCCGCCTGGGCTTCACCCCGGTTAAGCCTCTGGAGCGATGTCCCTCAGCGGATGTCCCTCAGCGGAACAGACTTTTAAAAGTCCTGATTTTGTGCTCCGTTGCTCCGCCGCTTGCCAGGAGCCGGCCCCTCCTCCCGCGGTCTATCTTCCCGTCGCTTTGGATTCACTTCTCCGCCAGTCCTACCTTTCAGAAAGTGGTTGATTTTCTGTTTCTAGAATTGCTGTTCTTCTTCTCTTTGATCTCCCATTGGATTTGTAGGTGTTTGCAATCTTTAGATAAGCTATCTAGCTGATCTCCGCTACCTGAAGTAGTCTCAGCCTGCTACTTCTCCGCCGTCTTGACTCCTCCCCCAACACTCTGTTCTTTTATCCACAACTGTTAATAAGGCCTGTTATTAACTGTTAATAGGGATTCTTTTCGGTGTCTTACTGTATTTCTTTCAGAACTACATGCTAAGTCAACATAATACATCTACAGAGGCAATAATATAGCAGAGAGCCCAGAAATCAGATAGACCTCCCTGGATACAGGTCCACCATGTGTAGTTACCCCAATGTTTGTAACATGTCTCTGATTCTGTTTTCTCACCTTTAAAATAGAGCTCATACTAACAGCCACCTCATTGATTTAGAGTCAAGAACAAAGTGGAGATCCTTGGCCCATTTAGCAAGTGGTAATGATTACATGATGATGGTGATGATGATGGTGGTGATGATGGTGGTGATGATGAGGATGATGATGATAGTAAAGGGACACAAATCACAAAGACACAAGATGTAGGATAACGAAATGTTTATTGAGGTCAAATAAATATACCTCCATAATTACTGTCATAAATATAAATATTAGCTTTATACTTAAGTAGCAATACCATATAATGCTTCTATAAATAAGTCTATATTATTAAAATGACATAAATAAAATATGTCCTGACAATAATAAATAAATTCATAAATACGAAATATTGATCCTGGATATGAAGTTATTTAGGGTTTTTTGTTCCTAAGGGAAGGGGAAGTAATCTTTTTGATGGGAATAGACAATTGTTTTAAAAAAATAAATTTCTGTGTATAAAACACCGACTACAATAAAATGTTATCAGCAATTCTCATTAAGCTTGGAGGGTTGACCTTCTAGTCTTCCAGACGCAGGTGATATTTTTCTCTTTTTTAAGCTAAGCAGGGGTTAATTTAGAATCCACGCATGATTGTAAATGTTGGCTTCCCATTTTGCTTTTGGTAAAAGAAAACCTGTAGGGGATCTTGTTGTTATTTCTAACAGGCAAGAAGGGTTAGTCATCCATTTTCCAGCTTTGTTCTGGTCAAATGCAGGCATCTCTCAGGGCTATAAACAGCAAATTCAGTTCTCCAATTGCTTTGATCTCTCCATCCTCTCCAAGCTGTAAAAATAAGAACAAATGAGTATTTGAGCATTTATAACATGCTTTTTAAAGAGGATCAAGTCAGAAAAAGATGGTTAGGTTGTTGGAGACAGAAACCGAGTTTTTGCCTTTTGTAAGATTACTAATAATACCCTTTTACCAAGAAAATAATATGATTTGCCATAGACCTTAGAATTATGGTTAACTGAACTGAAAAGGACACCAGCAGGCACCACTCTCAACTGATCTACACAAATCAAGCTGTTTCAAGTCACTTGCTCACGAGAGCAAGTGGACTGAAGCTGTGCAGGCATCTGCAGAAACAAGTGCTGCCCCCTCATCCCCGCCGGTGCCCTGCCTCACCCCTTCATGACAGTCTATGACCAACTAATTATAACAGCTCGGCTCACACAGCGTTGAATCAAAACTGCACATTTACCAGTACACGTGGTTTTTTTCTGTTCCCACCTCCCTAACAAAGGGAAAAAATACAGATTTTCACTTTTGTGGGGAAAATACTAAATAAGTTCCGTCCAGTTGCTCAAATTAGTAGAAAGCCGAATACACATTCTAAACACTTCTTCTCTCCTCCTCCTTCCAAGTCCTATGCTAAAGAGGCTTTCCAACTACATAGGACGGGAAGGCAAATTCAAGTCCAAAGCATCCTCCTTTGAAATTCTCTAATCTATTAAATTTGCTCTAGATTCTTTCAAGGAAAACTGTAAGCCATCATCGTTCTCAGTGCTTTGTTCTCCTTTCTCTTCCTGTTGTCTTCCATCTTTCCCCCTTGCACATAATGCCAAATGGGACATTTTATACCTCAAAGATGCCAAAGAGCATAAAGAATGTCTCAGTTCTCTTGCCTTACTGTCTATCATGCATTCTACCACAGCCTGCTCTCTGCTATTACCTCCAGTGGCCCGGAATTAACACCTCCAAGCCCACCCTCCCATTTCAGTTAGTGCCGACAAGTTTTCCCTCAGGTTGAGCTTCCCCGGAGTAACATTCCTCTCTCACCTATGCATTCTGGAGCTACTGGTTTTTGCTTTGTTTTTTTTTGTTGTTGTTTGTTTGTTTGTTTGTTGTTGTTTTTAAAAGCACAACCACTCTTCCACATGACACCCTATTGCAAATGTGAAAATTGTTTCTCTCAAAGTGGGTTAATATCTTTAAAACCTATTTCCCCATGTGGATCCCCCTCAGATGTTTCTCTCTCACACTGCATTTTTCTAAGACGAACAAAATTAACTGACATCAGGAATTCTTCACACTGGAAGTGCAAAGCACTTCTTGGCAATGGCATTCTAATATTCAGCCCTCCACACCTGGGTAAGAGATCCATGACAAGAGAATTGATCTTCACAGTGGAAGACTACAAAGCTTTCAATGATCGGAGAAATGGTCACATTCATTAAATCATGGTTGGGAAGAAATACTTTTTTTGTAAAGAAATATCAAGGTGGGAAAAAAAGAAAAGATTGAGGTGACACCTGTTACTAAAAATTCCATCCGCGAGAACCTTCATGCTGCTGAGGTTTACCTGTACCCACTTGCAAGAGCATCACTTTCGCTGCTAGCAATCATTCCTCTGGTTTTTGGATGAGTCACAATTGCTAGTCTGAGCCTTCTACTAGTGTTCCTTTCCCCAAATAGGCCATGTGACAGTATCATTCTCTGTACAAATGCACACTAACCTACACCAGATAGATGCTCACTGGGGATTTGTTGAGGGAAGGAGGAGACTAGAAAGGAAGGGGGGAGGAAAGGAATGAAAGAGGATTTCCAGTTCAGACTTGCGTTCATTCTAATAAATCCATTCTATTAAAACTGCGTAAAAGAAATTGGGGGTGGCTCACTCTTGCTTCCAAATTAAAACCAATTGCTGTTAGTTATTATATTATAATCATTAAATAGAAGTATCAGTCACTCCAGAAATTCATCTTATAGGTAAGTCCAACTCTTCTATTATGGTTGTTCTGGATTTATTTCTCCAAGTTTTAGACCATCAAGTCAATGGCTTCCAATATTACTTCAAATAAATTTGTCCCCAGGTACTTCTCTATTTTTGAACAAGTGCTTGTTTAAATTACACAAATCAGTAGGAATCTCAAATTTCCTGAAGAATTAATAATACTAAAACTAACACAAATTGCTGCTGGAATCAGTGCTGGACAGGATTCACGAGACCTGCATTCCAGCCCTGGCTCTGCTACTGGCCATGCCCAGAACATGGGGTGATGAGATTAGAGAACCTAACTTCCTGGTCATTCTATAATTCACAAAATTTGGAGATTTATTCATAAATATACAGATATATATACATACATAATATATATATGTACCTAAATAATCAAACTGATGTAGGTGAATCAAGTAGAAAATTATACATGGGGGGGGAACAAAAGAAAGAAAGGGAAGAAAAGAAAAACAACATTTGTCTCTCTTATTAATAGGTTAGCATTAGTAGTTATTAGTAGTACCTTTTTCACTGTGTCCTTCAGGTTTTCCACATTTCTCTGAATATGCTGGTCATCACTGTCGATATGCTACAAAATGAAAACAGAGCACTTATTTTAACACTGTTATACTGAAGTCTTATGAACTTCAGCGTCCCTAACTGAGGTGTGTTACAATGCACCTGGAGTTAAAAGTTCTTAGCAATTTTACCCACAATGACCTAGATTTCACCAGTGACCTAGATTTTCAGAGCTCTTGAATTCCCTTGGACGCCAAAATCCAGTCATTTCCCTTACATGGGACCTCTCTTCATCTTTGGGAAATCCTATTGAGGTTTAAGTTTGTAGAAAGAGTGGAGTGGTTTATGCAAATTCTGTGAAGAATAAAACCCTAACTCTACAAAAAAAAAAAAAAAATCATTCTCAGAACAAGAAATGGACATAGAATGTCTTGTGTGAACAGGAGGCCCTCCTCCATAAATACTAGGTCCCTTCACTCTGCTCACTCCACTCCAGTCTTTTTTCATAATTTTAAATGTTTAGAGCTATCAAGGTCACATTCCTCTGCCATTGTCACTTCTCACGCCATCCAAAAGGCAACTATCTTTGCCTACCCAGTGCCGAACATTAAATCTTCCTGTTACCATCTCTCTTTCTTGTCTCTTCTATCTATACTCGGGGCATCCATTTCCACATCTAGGCATTTTTCTCTACAGTTCCTAACACCCTTCTCATCTCACATAACCTGAGGTGCTTTTTCCCAGGGACAAGGAGCCTTCTGTGCTCTTGTCTATTAGAACCCGTTCACCACCATATATTCAAAATGTGACTGAATTAAAGCAAAAACAAATATCTGTGATTCAAAATCACTTATGATGGTGTTGCCAAGGCACCTCTTGCTGCAAGCCTGGAAAGGGGCAGGGAATGTTGGTGGAGAAGGGCTCTAAAGAGGAGAAGGGAGGAAGGCAAGCAAGCAGGAGAGTCTGGAGTTAGGCTGAGGAAAGAACTCACACATTGGCTTAGCCTGTTGCTGAGCTTGGTCAGGAAGGGCACCACCTCCTGCATATAGGGCTGGAATCTATGGGATTGGGGGAGCAGCACTTCTTCAAGGGTAAAGTTCAATACCTCCTTCATCAGATAGCAGCGGTCTCCTCTCTGTAGGCAAAAGTGAAACAGCAGGGGTCATATTAGAGGGCATCCAGAAGACCCAAACCATCATCACAAGTATCCAAATAACCAAGGATGACATACTGTCCTGTTTATCATGAGTATGGCTTACATTGACTCCGTGGAACAATGTATCCCCAATGAGACGAACATCTGTGTTGTTATCTGCCAAACTAGCCTGGAAGAGAAGAAAAGACTAAGTGCCTGGACATCGAGGAGCTAGTAGAAAAGTCTGTGAGTAGAGATGCTCTCTATCCACTCTCCCCAGAGCAGCCCCATGAAGACTTAAAAAAAAAAAATTCAGATGTGTGCATGAGTTTAAAATAATGCACAGAGGAATAAGAGGGAAAACAGTCAGGTGGGCTCATAAATGGCCTCTTTGGAGTAAAACTCAATGTACATATCAAGGCCAAAACAGAAGGTCTTCTGGTAAAGACCAATCTCCAAAGAGTCTCTAAAGAGACATAGAAAAATAATCTTCTGGTCTACCAGCAAGGCTAGATGATGGGTTCTTAAAGATCTCAGTAACACTTTGGAGAAAATTTGAGTAACTATTATCAGGTTCCAAGTAGAGAAGATGCGAAAGAAAGATAGAGACTAAGATGAGTACCTCCCCAGCCAGCATGAAGGTGCGGTTGGTGATATAGGGCTGCTCGAAGTCGGAGTTGGCAAGCCTGCAGTGAGAGCCGATGGGCACAGCTGCTCCTCCCTGCACCCACAGGGCAATGAGGAGGCAGCTGGCAGCCAGAGCTCCCAGAAGGGAAGAGTTCACAGATTTCTGCAGGGCAGCCATTGCAGACAACTCTAACTGGAACAAATGTTGACTAGAAAAGGAAAACCTGGTATCAAGAGAACAAGAAGCAAAAACATAAAGGCAAACCATTAGGTATCAAGAAGTATATAGCACCTCAAACAAACCCATCGTCCTAAGTTTGCGGAAACACTTACTGTTCCGATGATTCTGTTTGTGAGGGGAAGGTAGAAGCTGCTGCTTTTTATAGCCCCCAGAATACACATTTTTTTGGTGAAAAATATGACATCAGCAAATATCTAATTTCCAGTACTGTCTTCTGAGAACTACCTAACCACTACAGGAGCCCACAAAACGCCACCTCCTATTTTTCCCACTTTGAAATGCGAGTGTTTCCCTAAAACGTCACTATTAGGGCCCCGAAGGTGTTTTTACAGATAAATCCAGAAACTGTCTAAAACCCACTTATTTTTCAAAAAAAACAACAACAACAATTGCTTTGTCTTCGTAGATTCCAGATTCTGTATAATATTTTTTGATCTTCTGCAGTAGCTGAGTAAACAGTTTGGTCATGGACTCATTTTCCCACCACCTTCATAGATTCTTATCTCATTAAAGGTGATCAGAAATAAAGGACCCATGTCTGTATACCCTGCTTTAAAATACATAGTAGTGATATTTGGAGGTAACTCTATTTTTAAAAATTTATTTAAAAATATTTAAAATATTTAAAATATTTATTAAATATTAAATATTTAAAAATATTTTAAAAATTATTTAAAATTATTTTAAAATAATTTTTTCTCTTTTTTTTAAATACACTGAATCCTGAGGAAGACTCACATTTTTTAAAGAACAGTGTTGACTAATCTAAGCACTGGTTTCTTCTCATTCTGTGACTTTCTAATGTGATCTTAACACAAATAGATCTTAACATTTTTTTATTGGGAGCACCTGGCTGGCTCAGTCAGTGGAGCATATGACTCTCTTGATGTTGGGGGGATGAATCTGCACCCCACATTGGGTATAGAGATGACTTTAAAAATTTTTTTATTGAATTATAACCAGCATCAATCTAGATTTGGAAATACTAAGGCTAAACCACCTAATCACTATTTTTCTTAACATATGAGTATTTTAAGAATACAGTGGCTATAGTGGCTCATCTTAAAATCTTACCTGTGCTCATTCTAAACAGCACACAAATTAAGTCTCAAAATAATATTCCCAAAATTCTTATAACAATTTTTATTATGTACATGGATGTCTATGGAAGAGAATCTGGCAATAAGGTGGTTATATATTGACTTTGAATTATTAAAAATACATTGAATTCTAAACAACGGCTAAAACTAGACTGGACACTCTCCCCCAGGGGTGTCCACAATAAGGAGCATGTGCACTGACCTATTGCTAGGAGAGGGAATGTGCAAATTTATTTGATCAGATTTTTCTCCTCAAAACTAGTCAAGATCAGGAGTATTGAACAGTAAGAAGGAAAGCGAATGATTATAGAATCTTGTGCATTGGTGAGATGGCAGAGACCCAGGTGGGGAGCCACGGTGAAGGATTAGAACAATGTGATGACACTGAGCATTTGGAAAGGGGGCTTAGGAGACAAATGCAAAAGGGAAGATTCGGGAGAGTAAATAAAAGCAAGGTCCATTCCAAACACTTGCTTGAGGTTGTTAATGAGCCCAAGATGAGGAAACGCTTTCTCATCCAATTTTCTATTATATGAGATATGGCCTTTTTTTTTTAAGATTTTATTTATTCGGGGCTCCTGGGTGGCTCAGTAGGTTAAAGCCTCTGCCTTCTGCTCAGGTCATGATCCCAGGGTCCTGGGATCAAGCCCCACATCAGGCTCTCTGCCCGGCAGGGAGCCTGCTTCCTCCTCTCTCTCTGCCTGCCTCTCTGCCTACTTGTGATCTCTGTCTGTCAAATAAATAAATAAAATCTTTAAAAAAAAAGATTTTATTTATTCATTTGACACAGAGAGAGAGAGAGATCCCAAGCAGGCAGAGAGAGAGAGGAGGAAGCAAGCTCCCTGCTGAGCAGAGAGCCCGAAGCGGGGCTCGATCCCAGGACCCTGAGATCATGACCTGAGCCGAAGGCAGAGGCTTAACCCACTGAGCCACCCAGGGGCCCCAGATATGGCCATTTTTGTCTAAAACTCTGAATAATTATATTAGCATTAGGGTTAAGCTATCCTGTGGATTAAATAGGCTTTTTGTTGGTTTGCCTGGGAACCTGACAAGCACACATAATTTTGTTCCCATGGAAAATAAGTTTTGACATCATCAAATTATGTGTTTTCCAGGAAAGAGTCTTAGTCTTTTTTATCTTTCTATCTCCAACACTTAAAACAGTGCCAGACATATAAAAAGAAATCAACAAAAAAGATGTCAAGTGAATAGATATATATAGATCTATAGATCTGTCAGTTTAAATAACGTACTACGTATCTTTGGGAACATGCATGGAGGTGATTTGGGACTGCCTTCATGGTACTTTTAAAATGAGGGTTTGGTCCTCCTTGCCAGCTTCATTATCACTCCTGAATAGGGAATAAATAGCTGCGAAACAAAAATAGAATGCCAGAACTTTGCAAACCAGTCTTTAACAGCAGCGGTCTGATTCCTTATAAACTCCTGATGGACCAACATTAGACAGATAGTGTTAATGGAGCCAAGATCTTAGGCTTCCATAAGCTTTTACCAAACCCGCTCAAGTGAAAATCTGCACTGGGATTTCTGAAGACTGATATAAGAAGTCTCAAAAACATTTGTTATTAGGAGAGTTGCAGAGAGCTGTGAGAGAGAGAGAGCACAAGCAGAGGGGAGAGGGAGAAAAGCAGACTCCCCACTGAGCTGGGAGTCAACTGTGGGGCCAACTGGGGCTCAATGTGGGGCTCAGCACGGGGCTGGTTCCCAGGACTCTGGGACCATGACCTGAGCCGAAGGCAGATGTTTAACTGACTGAGCAACCCAGGTGCCCAGTATTCGTTTGAAGTACACATCTCTCCAGGAGAAATCGAACGTCAGGCAACTCAGGTAAAAAGCTTTACATTCATCATACTCCTCAGTACAAGACACATGATCATTGTTCTCTGCAAATTCCTTCTCTCTCTCTCCCTCATCCCCTGTGTGTGTGAGAGAGAGAGACCTCACTTTCCTTACCCTCCTTCCCTCTTCACCACACACCACCCCCTCTACACCTGCCATCGGCCACTGCTCTAATGTATTTATATACATTTCTGAATCTTTGTAAAACATAAAGTGTCATTGAACCTGTATTTTGATTTTATAGGAATGGTTCTCTTTCTTAATCTTTCTTTCAGGACTGTGCTCTTGCAATCTGTGCATGTTACCATAAGTAGATCCTTTCTCTAACATGCCATTCCTTAGTGTGTTTCCATATTTTACCTTTCGCTCTGCCTTCAGTGGGCACCTAATCCATCTCCCATAGCAGGCTACAGACCCTGCAGCCATCAGCGACCTCATCCAAGCTATGTCATGGCATATTTTTTAGAATATTTTTGGAATAATTACCCAATCAGTAGGTACACTGGGCCTTAAAGTTGACTGATTTTTTACTAGATTCTGCCAAACTGCTCTCCAAAAAGATGGCATTGATTACTCTCTCAAATCATTGAATACAGGTTTGTTTCCTTACATCCGCACCTACTATCTAGCTCAGATTTTTGCCAGCTTTTGGAGGTTTAAAATACTATCTTATTACTGTTGCAATTTTATTTTTTTTCATACACTTGGAACCACTTGAGTTTCCCCTTCTATGAATTGATTGTTTTTATCAATTGCCCATTGTTCTAGCGGGCTTTGGTCTTTTATTGTTGTTGATTTATAAGAGTTTTCTGTATATTTTATGTAATTCTTCTCTTTTTGCTTATAGGCATAACAAACACTCCTCTCAATTTGTATTCTACTAACTTTGTTCTTTTTTTTTAACAGAAACTTAATTTGGATGACATCTAAGACATTATTTTGTTACATGGTTTGTACTTCTCAAGGCTTTATTTAGAAAGTCTCTTTCCACCTCCAGGTCACAGAGGTATTCTTCTATCTTTTCCTCTATTTATGGTTTTACCTTTTACAATCAGTCTTTAATGGCTTTTTGTATATGATGGAAATTAGAGAATCAGTTTATTTTCCTCCACATAGTGAGCCAGTTTTCCTAACACAGTTCACCAAACAGTGAGTCCTTTATCATATGTGAATTTCCATATACAAATAGCTATCTCTGAACTCTCTGTTTTGTTCCATTGGTTTATTTATTTTTCTTTTTGTTCTTGAGCCAGTTTCATAATGTTTTTATTAATGAGGAATGTCTTTATGTCTGGACAGGAAAGTCTGCCCTCTTTGCTCTTTTGCAAGGCTGACTTAGCTATTTATGGACTTTTCATATATTTTTTACAGAAATTTTATAATAAATTTCTCAAGTTACTGTAAAAAAATGCAGAAGAGACTTTGGGCTATCACTTAACTTGAGGAGGATTAATATCTTTATAATAGTAACTCATTCCATCTAAGAGCATTTATTATCTGCTACTTAAGATCTTTTATATCCTTTAATAGTGTTTCAAAATTTTCTTCATTGAGTCTTATGTATTATTTTTTAAAAGCTTTTATTCATTTATTTGAGAGAGCGAGAGAGATTGAGTGGCGGGGGAGAGGCAGATGGAGAGGGAGAAGCAGGCTCCCTGCTGAGCAGGAACTGGATCAGGACTTGATCCCAGGACCCCGGGATCATGACCTGAGCTGAAGGCAGACGCCTGACCATCTGAGCCACCCTGGTGCCCCTTGTGCATTATTTTTAGTTCCTAGTCACTTTATAGGCAAAGTAAGATTTTAAACTGTTATTAATCTCTTTCATCTTGGTGTGTGAATGAGTACCAAGTTGGGATTATTGGGATAGTCATCTCCTGGGAAAATGAAGAGCACATGTTTCTTTTTTCAGGTTCAGCAGAGCAGAGAGTTAGAGGTAGCTCCCAACAAAGCCCGAGATCCTTTATTTTCTTCTTATGCTCAAAGTTGACCCTGACAACACCCAGGCTGACTTTCTTCCATGCTTACCACCCCTGCTAACACCCTGCCCACAAAGACACTTGTCAACCATAGCCAACTTTCTCTCCTTCCTGAGGATGAAATCTTGTGAATCCGGACTGGATCTCATTTTCAAGGTGAAGACTATACCCACAGGAATGTCATACTATAAATGAGTTTATTTTCCTCTCTAGTAAAACCAAGAACTGAGATCAATTTGAATGATAGAAGAAAGCAACGTTTATTCAAATGTCTCCCTGCACTAGTACATACAAAACAGAATTTGGCATTGGGTCCCTGATGTCTGCCCTCTGCTGTCATATATTTTTTTAAATCGATGGGACTATCCCAGGCTCTCATTTCATTTGTTATTTTGACAAGTAAATAAGTTTTTAAAAAATCATAATTCACACTTGCTTATAACACCAGATATTCAGAGTCATCATTAATCAACCAATATCAGTGTAGCTTTTATCCCAACTTTCTAACCAATTTTAGAATTATTACTGTTTCTCATAATCATTCCCATAGGTTAAATACTATTTTAAAACATAACTTTCAAAAATTCCTTTTCAAAACTGTGTTTCTTGGTGCAGATTTACCAGACCCTCTTAGTCTCTGGGGGAAAATTGGGGGCCAAATAAACTCAGTATTTCCTATGTTTCCACTACCCTGTTGAACTTTTTTAAAAAAAAACATGTGATCAAACACAGTTCCAATCCTGAAGTGAACTGGTTTTAAAATATCATAAACATCATCCTAAGGAAATGCCTTTTTCCCTTTTCTCTTTGTCACTGTCCTAATTCAAAAGTTGTGTACGAGCTATGCATCAGGTGAAGTATCAGTAATTTAAGTTGGTTGGAAAAGATGTCCTTCTGAATCAATGGCAAGTTCAAACTGAAGCATGTTTTAAAAGAGGTAGAATTTTGTTACCACTTCCAAACTCATACAACTAAATCAACTAGGCTAATACTATCTCATTCTTTTTAATAAATACCTATTTTTTTACTGTTTGAATATTTTACCACATAGCTGTTCTTGGACTCATGTTTAACACTTCAAAGAAATACAGTAATAGGTAACATAGTAATTGTGTTGTAGCAGCCTTAGGGTTAATCTGAAGTGGGCTCACTTTTTAGAGAAAAGCTTGAATGTCCCTAAATACTGATTAGAGAACTGAAATTTAAACTGCACTCATATTAGTTAATGAACCTGATTTTTTAAAAAAAAATTAGAAGAGCTATAAGCCCTTGGATGAATAGAGAGGGAATTAAATATAAGAGCTGGATGGAAATGGTGCTTGGGATACTTAACAGGCTGACAAAGGGAGGAGTTACAATAAATAATTAAGTCATAGGCAAATGGGATCATCTATTAGAATATACAGCTTAAAGGCAGGAGTGTAAGAGGAAATGTCTGTGTGAGGTTTGCTAGGAAATAAAACAGAACCAAAGAGATATTCACAGGGTGCCCGTTGGGTGCTGGATGAGAGAAAAGGGAGCAATAAGCTTTATTCGTTCATTTACTCATTCATTCATTCCCTGTAAGATTAACTCCATAAGAGCACAGACTCCATCTGGCATAATCCTTAGACCATCATAAGCCCTTGATAAATTCTAGTCAATTGATTGAATGAACTAGAAACAACAGTGACCTGATTATTTTTGCCATCGTTATATTTTGACCTTTCAATTTATTAAGCTCCTAGCACAGTGCCTAGCATCCAGTAGGCATTTAATAATTGTTCTTTTAGTTGAGGGGACAAATGAATATTTATTGAGACAATAACTCTCACCACTTTTACCTCTTCTCATATTTGCAGCCACCCTAATGTAGAAAAGACAAGTGGTTGTACCCCCTCTTTACAGCCGGGAAGAGTAAGATTTGTTTGTGACGTACCCAAAGCCACAGAGTCATCATGAAAAAAGCCAGAATTTGAGGTCAGTTGTTCTGATACAATGACCACTGATTTTACTCTTTATCTACCTCTTTCTTTTTCCATCCTCTGAAGTCTGTTTTCTTCAAGTTGATTGCTGATGATGACTTTGGGCCATACATTTAATAGGACTGACGTTTAATTTGAATTAAAGAACTGAAGTCCCATGAGGTCAACATGGTGTAGCAGGGAGGCAGCCATGAAGAGTACGGTCTCTCCAGGCAGTCTGCTTAGATCTGAATCTAGCTCTGCTACTTAATAACTAGATAACATTAGCTAAGTTAGCCAAATGTTTTGTAAAAGAGAATAATAATTGTACCTACTACATACAGCTTTAAAAATCTGAAGTACTGAGGCTAGTGCCTGAAACCCAGTAATATTCAGAAAACATTTGTTATTAACAAGAATGAGCCTCTTCATGGACAAAATATGGAACAACGAAGAGAAAGGAATGGCGATTGTTATAAAGTAGCCAAGAGTTAGGAAACAGAGATTCTGTAACTTGTTTACCTTGCAGAAACCAAATCTGTTGAATGAATTAATGCATATTGCTCTTGACTTTAAATTTTAGCATAAGTATCTCTTCTTCTTCATCCACTATGGTCAAACTGTCCTAAATCCTTCCTTTTTTTTTTCTTTGAAATATCTCTTATTTTCATAAATATCTTTTCATGAATATCTACTGCTACTTAATGTATGACCACAAGTGTGAATTGCTATTAAAAACAATTCCAGAAAAAAATATTCATAATATATCTAACAAAAGATTCAAATCCAAAATATGTGAAGAGTTCTTGCAAATAAATAAAGATGACTTTAGAGGAACAAACAAATGCTTGAACAGATGCTTTTCAAAAGAGAACATGAAAGGGGTTAGACCTCAGTAGGCATAAGGAAAGGCAAAACTAAAGCCACACACCCACCAGAATGACTAAAATGAGAAAGATAGACAATACCAATTGTTGGTAAGCACTACAGCAAATGGAACTCACATAAACCACTTGTAGAAGTATACATTGCTACAACCACGTTATTTTTTTTTATTGAAGTATAGTTGACACACAATGCTACGTTAGCTGCAGATGTACAACATAGCAGTTCAACAAGTCTATATGTTATGCTATGCTCACCACAACTGTAGCTACCAACTGTCACCATACAATGCTATTACAATACCATTGACTACATTCCCTTTGCTGTACCATTTCTTCTCATGATTTACTCACTAGATTCATAACTGGAAACCTGTACTTCCCACTCCCCTTCACCCATGTGGTCCGTCACCCGACCTCCTCTCCCCTGACAACCATCAGTTTGTTCTTTGTATTTATGGGTCTGTTTCTGTTTTTGTTTGTTTGTTTTGTTCTCTAGATTCCAGATATAAGTGAAATTATATGGTATTTGTCTTTCTCTGTCTGACTTATTTAACTTAGACTTTTACCATCTAGATCCAACCATGTTGCTGTAGATGGCAAGATGTCATTCTTTTTTATGGCTGAATAATATTCCATCATGTATATGTATCACATCTTCTTTATCCATTCATCTATGGATGGACACTTGGGTTGCTTTCATATCTTGGCTATTGTAAGTAATGCTGCAATAAATATGGAAGTGTATCTATCTTTTTGAATTAATATTTTTATTTTCTTTCTTTTTAAGAATTTATTTATTTATTTATTTATTTGACAGAGATCACAAGTAGGCAGAGAGGCAGGCAGAGAGAGGGAGGAAGGGAAGCAGGCTCTCTGCTGAACAGAGACCCTGATGTGGGGCTCGATCCCAGAACCCCAGGACAATGACCTGAGCCGAAGGCAGAGGCTTTAACCCACTGAGCCATCAGGTGCCTCAATATTTTCATTTTCTTGGGGTAAATACCTAGTGGTACAATTACTAGATTATATGGTATTTCTATTTTTAACTTTCTGAGGAAACGCCATACTGTTTACCACAGTGGCTGCACGAGTTTGCATCCCCACCATTAGTACACAAGGATTCGTTTTTCTCCATATCCTCATCATACTTGCTATTGCTCCTTTTTTATACTAGTCATTCTAACATGATATCTCATTGCGGGTACAGCCACTTTAGAAAATTGTTTTTGCAATATCTACCAAAGTTGAACAGAGTAACCACCTCCAGGGTTGGTTAGACGCTGAAATAAGAATTAAAGGGGATTTCTGGGGTGCTCATAACCATGCATTTCTTTATCTGGCTGATTATATGAGTCTGTTTATCTGGTGAAAATATATTGAGCTATGTATTTAAGATTTATTTATTTTCTATATATATATTCTAGAGCTTAATAGAAGTTTTCTTAATGTCATTATTCCTCAAAATCAGTTAAACCTTTTCCACTGTGACCCTTTTCCCTAATTTCACCTTTTCCCTAATTTGGGCAAGAATTTCCAGGGCTTCCTCTGCTCAGTTGTGTACCTCCCTGGGTATAGTCTGGAGTAAAATGGAAAAAAAAAAAAAAAGGAATATGAGAATATTGTTACTCTACACAACTTCCAGTAAATTACATGACTGTTCAAACCAAACATGAAGGTTTTTTTACAGGAAACCTCCTCCCCCTTACATTAGGAGCAGAGATTGAGAAAGGATGGCCTGGAAGAAGAAGAGTGCCACCTGGCCCCAAGGGGAGAGGAGCAGCAAACGGCATACCTCCTCATTTCCAAAAGGATAAGCCTGCACTCACATGACCAAGGCAGCCAATTTGTGGCCCATCCTTTGAGCTATGTCGGGCCTCAAAGACTCACTCAAGGAAAGTCAGATCAGGAAGGATTAGGTCTCTGTGTCTCACAAGAGTTGTCCAGTTCTTCCTACTGCGAGCAGGCATGTATGCCCCCAGAGTGACCCAATGGTCATTGCTACCCAAGTTCCCCACTGATCTGCTCTCTCCACATCAGTGGCAGGGCCACCCTGAGAGCACTCTAGATGAAAAACCACAATGGCAAACACACACAACTTTACTACCTCTACTCTCTTCCTCTTGTTTTGCCCGCTCTGGTCATACTTGTGTTGGCCTCCAAACTATCCAGGGTCTCCAATGTCTTCTCCATAGATGCACAACCTCATTGGAAGCATCCTACACTCTGGAAGTTCCATCCTGCCCCCAACCTTATAAAAATTGTACCTAGCCTATATTGCTACTACTCAAGGTGACACAAGGTAACTGAGACTATAATGACCAACTAATCCACCCCTAGGGATGAATAACTAAGACATTCTAAAGGCAGATAGGTATTTTTGCAAGCTTCTTTGACACCTTAGTTCAAGGAATGATGAATCAGAAATCTGGGGAAAATGGCAGGATCAAAGTGGAAAAATTTAGATAAATGTCTTTTTGTAACTTTCTGTGCCTCTTTCACATATGTTGGGCTAGACCTTACTTACCCCCGACCTTCTGACTTTCTTCTAGCATTAAAATTTCTGTGACCTCTTTGGAAATATTTGTGGTTAATGGCATTCACTGTTAATAGAGAAAAAGTAGACAGTGTTCTGATATTTTTGCATAGAATCCCAGAATAGATGTGTTATTTGGCACCGGGTTGACTTTAGGGACCTACAGCATATTTACTACCGGGTAGCCATTAATTAACTCCCCAGGGATGTCCAGAATACCTCTCCCAAGACCCCTCTGAGGACATGTTCTCACATCATGTTTGCCAATGGGATTCCCCTGTATCACCCTGGTGGTTTAGTATTCTCGACAATGACTTACGAAATGAAATGGATTGGGGGAAAGAACTGGAAGCTAGCATCACTTTACCTCAAGAGCCACAAGTGCTTCCTTCTTTCATTTTTTTGCACCCACAGATACAACCAAAACTCCACCTTGATCTTTTGAGATAATCCACTTTCCTAGATGTCTACCTGTGTCACAGTGTTGCTAGGTCATTTATTTCATGAATTGGCGAAACCTCACACAAATTGGCAAGAGTTTCGTTCATCAAAATACATGAAAAGTTCTGGCATTCTTGTAGAAGTTCTATCCTGAAGTCCTAATCAATCCACAGAGGACCTTCCTGTGAGTTTACCAAAAGCCATTTCTCCCCACAAGTCATTCTCTCACAGGAGCTGAGTGACTACTGTGTGCCCAGCCCTCTAGCAGTCCTTGCTATGCAGGAGAGAAGAAACACAGGGAACGTTCCTCATATTATAATTGAATTAGTGAGAAAAACACAAAGCAAAAGCAACTAGGGAGCATTGCAGTAACAAACAGTATAGACATGAAGTATCACAGAGATTCAGATCAGAGTGAGAAACATGTGCATGTACAGATTTCTTCTTAAAAGTCCCTCTGTGTTTAGAAATCTTGCCATCTTCCCTTTTCTGTTTCTGTTAAAGAGTAGAAAGAAATTTGCCCTTCAGGGTCCCAAATGAAGCTAAAGAGTTGTCAGTGCCTGCTCACAATTCTGCTCTGAGAGACGGTATTAAAGGAATCAGCATGTGCTATAATAACATTCCTTTGGAGTAACCGCCTTCTAGGCCAACAGAGAATCAGCCAAAAGCACAGGCCCTCCCTTGGATGTCCAGACCTCGAACCACTTCTCTCCTAATAGAATTCTCAGTTATGGATGCAATGGACTGTCTTGTAAAAGAACAAACTCCTATCGATAGAATTTGGCATTGCTTATGTAGGACATAGGCTGCTGGGTAATTTACATAGCCCATTTATGATCCTTACCAGCATTCCCCTCGGGGGCATGTTGCAGATGAGGAAAGAGCTGCAGAGGCTTTATGAGCCTGTTACTTGGCAGGGCAGCTGTGTCGTTCAGGTGTTCATAACAAGGTTCCCTCTCAGTGAAGCCTCCCCCAGCCACCTCGGCAACTGCCAACACTAATATATACATTCACTTTTTTTTTTTTATTTGTCACCAATTGTGATGTAAACAATTGCCCCCGAAATGTCGCAGCTGAAAACAACAAACATATGTGATAAAATTTCTAAGTGTTTGGCTCTGGGTCACTCATGATGTAGTCGAGATGGCCGCCATTGCATTCCTAGGAAGGCTTGGCAAGGCCCAGAGGATCCACTTCTAAGTAGGCTCATTCACATGGTTGCTGTTGGAAGCCTCGTGTCCTTACCACATGGGGTTCTCCAGATGACCGCTCACAGTAGGTTCTCTAACATCTCCTGCAGTGTCAGGTCTAACAGAGAGGTGGGAGTCACAGAGCTTTTCACGACCTCGTCTCCAAAGTCACACACCATCACTTCTGACTGACTCTATTAATTTGAAATGAGCCACTAAGTCCAGTCTACACACAAGGAAAAGGAAATTAGGCTCAACCTCCCAGAGGGAGGAGTATCAAAGGACACATGAACATATTTAAAATCACTCCATCTTCCATGCTCTTTTCCTCCATGGCATTCATTACCAGCTGACAACACTTTTTATTTCCTGGTTTATTGCCAGCCTTATACCACTGGAATATAACCTCTAAGGGAATTTTCTGTGTTTTATTTACTGTTGAACTCTCAAAACAATGCCTGGAATACAGTAAGCACTCGGTAAATATTTGATGAAAACAGGTTGTAAAGGAATGAATAAATGAAGCCAAATTGAAGAGACTGGCAGAGGACAGGCTGTGGAAGATCTGCTAGGCCATGTCACCATGTCAGAGTTTGGACTTTGCCCTAGAAACATGGGAAGCTATCAAAGAGTTGTAAGCAGGTCACGTCACATCCTGGACGGTGCAGAGTGATTCTTGAATCTGCTGTGGCGTTTGAACCCCATGCCTCTGAGGTCCTTTCTGACTCAGAGTGTGGCCCAAATTGCCATGACCCAGTCCCCTTCAGCTTCACTGCTGAGCTGGGCCCACACCCAGAGTTCCGCTGACTGTTGAAGTATTCTCACCATTTGGAAATTTCTTGCTATAACTAATTGACTTTTTAGCTTTCTGGCCAATTATTTTTGACTGACTTATAAAAAAAAAGTCAAAGACTTTTACAATATAACCATATTGTTTTTCGAGGTTACAAAAACAGTTCGAGTCAGTGAAATTCACAGATATTGAATCTGCAAATAATGATTGCCTGCACATATATTCAGAAGAAGGAACGGTCATTCTTGAAAGAAATTACTGCTGTGGAAGACTATCAGTTAAAGGAGAAAACAAATAATAGTGTCACATTCCACATGGCATTCAAGTAAAATGAAGACTCAGTCCGTTAGATGTTGTGAATATAAGGTAGTTGCTGGCATCTGTTAGAGCACTTTTGTGGGAGCAACTGAGGCAAGGATTTGGTTGCTATGAGTTGGGAAATAATTTGGGGTGGTGGAGGAATGGAGAGAAGGGAGACTGAGACTGAACTGTTTTAGGAAACTTGGTCGTGCTCACCAGAGGGGAGAACAGTCATTCACTGTTGAAACGCCTGTTCTGCGAGGGAAGGAATTTTCTTCTCTTGTGTTCATTGCTGCTTCCTCAGCATCTAGGAGAGCATCGAGGAGCACCTGACACGTACATGCTCAATACAAATCTGTTCCCAACAGGCCTGGTCTGACAGAGCTGGAGGCACCTTCAGGACCATGTGCCCCACCCCCGATTTTACAAAGAAGAAAACTAAGGCCAAAAAGACTGAACAACTTACCTATAGTCCCGAGGCTAGCTGGGAGCAGAATTATGGCTAGAAATCCCAAGACTCCTTCATCTTATTTCAGTTTTTTTTTTTTCTATACCAAAAACAGGAGAATATTTGCTATACCAAAAATAGGAGCCAAAAATAGGAGAATGGAAATGAGAGGGAGCAAAAATACTTGGCCTTGGGTACCTGGATGGCTCAATTGGTTAAGCATCTGCCTTTGGCTAAGATCACGATCTTAGGGTCCTGGGATCAAGTCCCTCATCAGGCTCCTTGCTCAGCGGGGAGGCTGCTTCTCCCTCTGCCTGCCACTCCCCCTGCTTGTGCTCTCTCTCTTGGAAAAAAAAAAAAGTATTTGGCTTCATTATTACAACAGGGATTTCAGCATATGGAGAGGTTGAAGAAAGCAAACTGCAAAACAGTGTGGATAGCATTTTGTAAAACTCCATTTTTGTAAAATAAGAACAATGTAGCCAGCATACCCCTTTTTTAAAAATGGGAAGTACTAAACTGTTAAACTGGTTTCTGCAGGGATTCCAAGGGACCTTCACTTTTAACCATACATATTTCTGCAGTGTTTGGATTTTATCTAAGGGTATACATGCCTTTTGTTAAGGGAAAATAAAAGAAATGCTTTTAATGCCTATTAGAAAAGTCGCTGTCAGAACCATACAACTAACTAGGAGGTTGGTGGATCTTTGACCAAAATAGAAATCAAGTTTTGTGAGGACGTCTGTCACCGCTGCCAGAGCTCTCTCCAAACACTAGAGGGATCTAGAAGGAGAATGGGAGAAACTGGAATGACTACGCAAAGTGGGAGAAAGAGAAGGCAGTGAAGACAGGGAGGAGTTCCCACTATGGCAAGGGGGCCAAGGCATGTTAAAAACAAACCACAGGTAGTCTAGGAATTAATAACATGGGCACCTACTGAGAAGAGAATGACTCAGAGGTTTGCAGTATGAAGCAGAGAGGGTTTCCTGCCCACTCCTACATCTTGCTTGCTCACCTTCACACAAGCACGCACAGACAGCTGGGCCACGCTCCCGCTGTCTGCACAGCTTGTAAATGACCACACACGCCGAGCTAACTTCATCGAGGCTGCTCCAGGAGCCCATGAAGTGATGCGTGCAGAAAGTAAAGCACAGCTGCAGACTCGTAATGAGCTATTATCGTAGTGGCTGAATAAAAAGGCAATCCTCGTAATGCCTACACCTTAGGGCAATGCACAGATTTATTTTATGTGCACATACACTCTCTCTTAATTAAACACCATTGGATAGCATCGCTGGTTAGTGGGAAGTGCTGGCTGCACATGTATCCTGACTGAAGATGATGCTGGAAAGTCTCTGAAAAGGCGATTCTGCTTTTTGAGAACGTGGTGGACAAGAGATGATTTAGGGGGCTTGTTCATCAAAGTTCACGGAGGCATTCTCTTTTCTTTTCTGGGCTGTAAAGCAATAAGATCTTTTGAAAAGTCAGTGGGCAGGAATCTGAAAGCTCCAAGAGACAGGCATCAAGCCCAAGACTTTCCACTTAGATACCACTTGGTAGGAATTAGTCCCTGAGCTGGCTTCTCGGTGCTCTTCCAAGGAGGTTCCTTTTCAGAAATTGTTTCAAACATCCAAGTAGAACAGGAGACCAACTCCCCGCTCAACCCCAACCCCACATACTCCTCATGCCCTCCACCCCCATCCGCATAAAGAGGAGGTGTAAAAGAGCATCACTCATCATCCACTCCAGGCTGGTAACTGCCCACTGCTGCTTCCCTTGCAAGGAGGTTAGTGAGGGAAGCAGGCTGGTGCTAGTTTATATTGCTGTGTAAAAAGGCGAGACTTATACACACAATATAATTGGCAGGAGCAACTTTCTTTCCTCTTTAAAACACTAGGAGAAGGACGTCCTCTCTTCCTTAAAAGAAATATTATAAATCATTAAAATGTGCTATAAAGCATCAATAATTAAAACAGTGGGATACTACGAGCCAAACAGACAAATGGACCACTGGAAAAGAAAAGAAAGTCAGACTTAGAACCAAATGCCTACAGGGATTTAGTATATGACAATGGTAGCATCTTGAGTAAAAATGGACTATTTATTAAAATGTGCTGGGGCGACTGAGTAGTCACATTCAAAAAGACAAAGTTAGATTCGTTACTAACATAACACTCATCAGAATATCACCAAATAAAAATTTAAACATGCATGGAAAACAGAAGAAACTATAAAATACAGTAAGAAAAACAGAGGAATCCCTTTGTGGCGTCAGAGTAAGAAGGGCTAACTTGGCTCCAAACCCAGGAGTTACGGGAGAGAATACTGACGCGCTCAACTCTGTAACAAACAAAAGCCCTCTAAACGGCGAAATGATAGTGATGACCACGGCGACAATGATAATACACCAAGGGCAATGTCAGAAGTGACAAACTGGGGAAGACACTTGTCACTTACATCTCAGGCAATGTAATCTCCCCACTCTACTCCATATTTTTCACAGAAAGGAAACATAAGTGCCCTTAAACATGTGAAAAGATCTCAACTTCAGTCATAAAAAAAAACAACTATAAATCAGAACTTCATTAGGAAACCATTTCTCACCTATCAGATTGGCAAAAACCCAAGAATGTGATAACATACTCTCTCAGCAGTGTAGTGGAAAGAGGATTTTATATGACTCTGGATGGAGAGTCCCATAACAGATGATTTGACGATAACCATCAAAAACGCATTTACCCTTTAACCTATCAGTCCCTCTTCTGGGCATTTATCCTGTAGATATAGGTGCATGGAGTTTTATTTTATTTTATTTATTTATTTATTTAAAAGATTTTATTTATTCATTTGACAGACAGAGATCACACGTAGGCAGAGAGAGAGAGAGGGAAGCAGGCTGCCTGCTGAGCAGAGAGCCCGATGCGGGGCTCAATCCCAGTACCCTGAGATCATGACCCGAGCCTACAGCAGAGGCTTTAACCCACTGAGCCACCCAGGCACCCCGGTGCATGGATTTTTAAAAAAATGTCATTTATACAGGCTTATTCATTGTAATGTTGTTTGTAATTATAAAATTCCAAAAATTTTAATATTCATTATGATTATCATAATGCCCTTAATGCCCATGACTGGGGACTAATTAGGTAAAATAGAGCATAGCCACATAATGCCATACTATGTAAATGTAAAGAGTAAAAAGTGAAACTTGCAGTGAGTAGTAAATAAGTCCTAGAGATTTAATTCACGATATAGTGAATAAAGATGAGAAAGCTGTATTATAATTATCAACTTGCTAAGAGACTAGATCTTAACTAATTCAACCACTAAAAAGAAATGACGTTATGTGGCAAGATAAAGATGCTATTTATTGCTACAATGGCAACCATATTATATTATAGAGATGTATCAAATCAACATATTCTACCTCTTAAATTTACACAATGTTATGTCAAATATATTTCAGTGAAAAATAAAAACATATAATAAAAAAAAAGAGTAGGAAGTAGATCTTTTCCCCATGTTAACATAGAAACATTACCAGATGTAATATTGTGATATAATAAGAAATATATTACACTACATCAAAAACTAATGACATACTGTATGGTGACTAATATAATAAGAAATTAAAAAATTAAAAAAATATATTTTTTTGGTCCCTTATCCCTGGCATAGACTTCATAACACCCTTGTGACTGATTTCCTGAGTGATAAGGGTGATAGGACCATCTTTTTTATATTTGGTTTTTGTTCTTGATTCTTGACACAAGAGCTTCTAAGCCCCTTAGAATCTCCAGACTGAAGTGCCTCTTTGAATGCTAAGGAGTAGACTCCTGGTGGGTCTGGTAGCTTCAGGATGGGTGCTGCTTACACGTAAGCCAGATCAAGAGAGGATTGGATTATTGAAATGTTCAACCCCCTCCCCCAGACCTTCAGTGGGGAGAGAGGGGCTAGAGATTGTGAAAACCACCAACAGCCAAAAACTTAATCAGCTTACATAATAGAGCTTCCATAAAACTCTAAACAAAGGGGTATGGAGAACTTCTGGGTTGATGAATGTGTCTGTGCGCTGGGAGGGTTACCTACCCCAAACTCCATGGGGACAGAAGCTTCTGGACTCTGGACTCTTCCAGATCATGCCCTACATCCCCCTTTATTGGAATGTTCATTTCTCTTCTTTATAATAAACCATAACAATAAGCAAAGTGTTTACCTGGGTTCTGGGAAACATTATAGCCAATTATGTAACCCGAGGAGGACAAAACAGCTACGAAAGTCACTCACCCAAAAGAGGGACTGGAGGCTGTCTTGTGCAGGCAGGAAAGCTGAACAAACCAGGACTCCACAGTCAAAGGATGCAGCTTGTCGATTCAGTCCAGAGCTTACTGGTTGCATTTTCTGAAAATCCATGTACCATGGTGCCAAAAACTAAGAGCTCCAAAATCAGTTGATTTGGATTGAGCCCCAAGTATGCCATTTATACAGGATGTGAACTTGGCCAAGTTAGTTCATTTCTGTAAACCTGCTTTCTTATCTACAAAATGCAGGTGATAATGGGGAAGATTATCCACATGTGGGCACTTAGCACTGTGCCTGACACATAGTAAGGGCTTAGTAAATGGTAACCATTAGTCTTATTATTTGGCCTGTGTTAAAGGGGGCCTGTTATTCTGTATCTCATTAAGCAAAATATCATGCAGAGTCATTGAAGTTTCGAAGGAGGTATACCAGATACTTTCACTATCTCTCTGTCATTTTATTTTTCATTTCAACTCATTTAAATTAAAGAGAATAAGGCCCTCATTTGTACAGTTCCTACAGGAGCCAAGTGTGTAAAGCCATGGGCGTGAGTGTGGCAAGTCTTCCAAATGAACCCACTCTTTATGTTCTGGGTGTAGAGGGCTACCCTCTTACAGCAGGAAACAACCCACTTCTAGCGACTTAACCACGTGGGGGAGAAAATCTCAACTGTGGCTGGATCTTGGATCAAAGGCAGCAAATCCTTTAAAAGCAGTTAAATCATTTGTCTTCAGAAAACCTTTCACATACAGAGTGCAAATAGCAGTTTGGTTTTTTTCCTGAGCTTTCTTGAGATGTTACTGACATGTAACATATGTAAGTTTAAGGTGTACAATGTGACAGCTTGATATCTGTGTATACGATGACATAGTTGGACAGTGAGGTTAGTCAACACCTCCATCCCCTCACATAATTATCTTCTTCTTGTAGTGATAACAGTTAGGATCTACTCTCTTAGCAACTTTCAAATATATAATATAGTATTGACAACTGTACTCCTCATGCTTTATGTTCAATTCCCAGAACTCATTCATCTTGCAGCTGGAAGTTTGAACTCTTTGACCGACATCTCCCCATCTCCCCCGCCCCCAGGCCCTGGCCACCATTCTTCTTCTATGAGTTTGGCCTTTTTGGATTCCATACAAAACTGAGATCAGTTTGGGTATTTGTCCTTCTCCATCTGACTTACTTCACTTTGCATAATGCCCTCAGGGTCCATCCATATCATTGCAAGTAACTGGATTTCATTATTTTTATGGCTAAATAGTATTCCACTATAAAATACATGTACTATATTTTCTTTATGGTTCATCTGTTGATGGACACTTAGATTGTTTCCATGTTTTGGCTTTTGTCAATAAAGCTGTAATAAACATGGGGTCTCAGAACCTCTTTGAGAGAATGTTTTCATCCTGGATTTTATGTCCAGAGGTGGGATTGCTGGGTTATACGGCAATTCTATTTTAATTTTTCTGAGGAAATGCCGTACTGCTTTCCGTAGTGGTTGCACCAGTTTACATTCCCAGAAACAGTGTGCGAGGGTTCCCTTTTCTCCACATCCTCACCCACACATGTCATCTCTTATCTTTTAGTAACAGCCATTCTGACAGATATGAGCAACTTAGCTTTAGCTGTTGTTTACCTTTGCCTGGTAACAGAAATATGTATGCCTATGAGGAGATCCAGTAATACTGAGCCACTACCCAGAGAAATCATTTCACTGCCACATCAGTGCAAGGGTGTTGATCTGTTACCTTCTGAGACACTGCAAGCTCTAAGGGGCTGGTGCTTATCTGGGAATCGCATTTAGGGAGTGAGATTATTCATGAAGAACATTTAACACAATGCTTACAGCTGCCATTCACAACTTGATAAATCTTTCAAATGGAAATAATAATAATTCTTACTCCACATGGTTATTGTGGTACAAAATGAATTAATATATGTAAAACACTAAGAATAGAAGAGGGGCATCATAAGCGTTTAAGGAGTATAAATGCTTAAGACAACAAAACCTCTTCCTACTGCTAGGACTATCATCCAATCCAGCTTGGGGGAAGAAAAAAGTTAATCAGGAATCAAAGACTAAATTAGTTTATTTATTTTTAAAGGTTTTATTTATTTATTTAAGAGAGAGAAAGAACAAGAAAGCGCATGAATGGGGTGGGGGTTGCAGGAAGTGGGAGAGAGAGAATTCCAAGCAGACTCTATCTACACTGAGTGCACAGCCTGATGTGGGACTTGATCTCACGACCCTGAGATCATGATTGGAGCCAAAATCAAGAGTTGGCTGCTTAACCGACTGAGCTACCCAGGTGCCTCATGGAGTTAAAGATTTAATTTAACCCATAGTTTGAACCATGTGAATTGTTAATAGTTGATGACTGGGGACCTGCACACACAGCAATTTCTTAGGGTTCAACCTAATCATTTAATTAAAGTCTTTTTTGATTTAAACCTTGCTGACTCAGAGAAGCAAGTGGCACTTTCCCCACTGCAACCCAATCTCCCATGTGATGTTATGGATTGCACTTTTAAGGACAAGTTCCTTAGACAGGGTGTTTCCTTCCAGGTCACCACTTTGGCATTTATGTAGCTGCCACTGGATGAAGAGCCTCGGGCTTTGCGGGACAACAAGCTGGACTTTCCTCACGTGGCTAAAGTATAACTATCTTAAACACCTAGTATAATTCTTTTTATCCAGCTTTGGTTAATTAGTGAAAACAAAGTAGTAGCAATGTAGAGTAAGATATTAAGATATTTGTTTTAAATAAAAACAAATACATGGGTCCACTGTAACCCCTTTCTTAGACTAAAGGGGCTGAACTGTTCTCTTTGCCTGTTTAGAATAAACCTTTTTTTCTTCTCTAAGGAAAATCTTTTCATTTTTGACTGATATTTCAGAAGTCAAAAAGGTTTTGTGTAGCTTCTCATGATTTTAAATTTTTTAAATTTCTTTATTTGAGAGGGAGAGAGAGAACAAGAGAACAAGCATGAGCAGGGAGAGGGAGAAGCAGGCTCTCCGCTGAGCAGGGAGCCTGATGTGGGGCTCGATCCCAGGAGCCTAGGATCATGACCTGAACCAAAAGCAGATGCTTAACTGACTGAGCCACCCAGATGCTCCAACTTCTTCTGATCTTAAATTCAGAATCTCCTGCAGTTCATTTGACTACCAAATTGTCACTGATCTGTCACTGAGAGAAGGCTGTGGGTGCTCCTTGTCCTTGCTCGATGGTAGTGGACAGGATTATACCTGGTTTGGGAGTTAGAAGATCTGTATTTAGATTTCAACTCATTTTAGCCTCAGTTGTCATGCCAGCAGAAGGGAGACAATGCTATAAAATGGTTTAGAAACATGAATTAAATAATGAAGCCAAAGGACAAGTCACATAAAATGCATCAATCACTGTCATTTGCCTTCTAACAATAGCTAGAGCTTACGGAGCATTGGCTGTGTGTAGGTATTGAGGTAAGAATCCTGAATGGACCCACTCGTTTCATCCATGGAGGAACCAAACACAGGCTTAGAGAAATTCAGTAACTTGTCTAAGAGACATCAGCATGTCAAAGCTAAATCTGAACCCAGAAATTCTAACTATACAGTGTATATGCTTAACCACTGTACCACTCAGAGATTTTTTTTTTCCAAAATATATCATAAGTTGGTTAATACCATTTTGCTTTTACTATCAAATATTTACAACTTTCAGGGGCTCCTGGGTGGCTCAGTCAGCTAAGCGTTTAACTTCAGCTCAGGATGAAGCTTCACATCGAGCTCCCTGCTCAGTGGAAGTCTGCTTTTCCCTCTCCCTCTGCCCCACTCATGCTCTCTCACTCTCTTACTCACTCTCTCTCTCTCAAATAAATAAATAAATCTTAAAAAAAAAAATGTTTACAACTTTTACAATGAAAAACTTTGGAGAAGTGGTTCTCAGCTAGTGCATGCAGGCATATCCCAGGTGGTATTACAACTTTCTTAAGAGTTCAAGAGGTGAGAATACAGTTCAGGCTCCAAAATCAGGTGTGCAAAAAATAGTTGCCTTTACTTTCCTCTATAATGAGACTTAACTTTCTTCAAGTCCTATTCAGGTGTCCAGATAATTGCAGTCAAGAATCCCTCTTGCTTCTCCATTATATCTTGAATATTTCCATATTCTTGCTCACCAATGGGGGCAGAAAGGAAAGTAGTCCTCCACTGTTACCTGTCTACCTCTTATATCCTGAGATAGACATCTTCCTGCCTGATTGTTGATCATCACACCCACAGATAGGGCCCCATTTCAGTGACTTCTGAGCCCCTCTCAAAAGTATAGGACAGGGGCGCCTGGGTGGCTTAGTTGGTTAAGTGTCTAAATCCTGATTTCAGCTCGGGTTATGATCTCAGGTTGTGAGATCAAGCCCCGTGTTGAGTTCCATGCTGAGCGTGGAACCTGCTAAGATTCTCTATCTTGGGAAATGTGGGTAGCTCAGGTGGTTGAGTGTCTGATTTTGACTCAGGTCATGATTTCAGGGTCCTGGGATCATGCCCCACGTGAGGCTCCCGCTCAGCAGGGAGTCTGGTTCTCCCTCTCCCTCTGAGCCTCCCCTTGCTCAGGCTCTCTCCCTCTCTCTCTCTCTCTCTCTCTCTCTCTCATTCTCTCTATCTTGTGAAAAAAATAAAATCTTTTTAAAAAGATTTTTAAAATCTTTAAAAATTTAAAGATTTAAAAATCTCCCCCTGCCCTTCCCCCTGCTCCCAAATGCGCTCACTCTTGCTCTCTCACTCTCTCTCTCTAAAACAAAACAAAACAAAAAAACTAAAGTCAGGACAAAGTTGAGTGCTCTTCCGTGCCCATCTTTGGTCATGGAAAATTGTGGGATACTGTCTTACAACCTTTCTGCTAAGATAAGTCACAGACAACACAGCAAAAGTCATTTGTACCTTTTGCCAGATATAGGTGAGATGTGTGATGGATTTCCAAAGGTTCGCCACTTTATCCAGGGAGTGAGGCAGAGGTCACCTTTATCCTCAATATTTCCCAAACCAGTGATGTGCTGGTAAATGTCTACCACCCGTTCTTCAAGGGGAAAAGTCTTGATTTGTCTCAGTTGCCGAGATCTGCGGTGTAACGATTCTCACCATGGCCAGTTCAAGCTCCCAGTGTGAGAACCCTGGAGGTAGAATTGGGCAGAGACGCCAGGACTGGCTCCCACAAGCAGGTGCAGTGGCTTCAGCACACATCGCCTCACCTGAACGGAAATGCCTGCTATCCTCACTCATTCAATCAGCTCAGGGCTCCGTCCAGGACCTCTCCTCAACAGTCCACCAACATCTGTTTGTCTCCTTCCCATTTCCAGCCCTAGTCTGGCCACTCTGGGTCTCCTGGAGGCTGGAAGCACTGGCTTTGCCTGACTACAAAGTCATCCAATGTTTAACCTTTGAAAACGAAACCCTAAAACTTGACTTTTATTTCACTGTTCAGTGCCAACCTTTTACAGGTAATAACAACTTGCGTTCTTAGTGCCGAACTGGGAGAGAATAACAGTTGAGCAGAAAAAGACAGATTGGGGAATGGGGGGTAAGAACAATCTCTGTTTACTGTGTAGAAATAATAGCTTACTCCATTATAAAGAATTCACTCCCCCTCACCTCCCAAACCCCTACCGGCTCTGCCGGGCCAAGGATTATTCTTCAGTCATGAAGACGTGCCATGGGTTTCAGTGGTTGCCCAGGATACAAACTCGGGTGCGCAAGAAACACAACCTCATTTATTTTCCTCTATAAAGAAAATGAACATTTTTAGGATGCCAATCTTGCCAATTTATTAACACTTAAAGTACATGGCCTCTGTAACCCCACAATTTCATATTTTTGATATGTCTATTATAGGCTGAATTGTGTCTGCCTCTCTCCCCCAATTTCATATGTTAAAGTTTTTACCTCTCAGGACCTCAGAACATGGCTATTTTTGGAGATAGGGTCTTTAAAGAGGTAAGTAAGGTAGGATGAAATCATCTGGGTGGGCCCTAACTCGGTAGGGTTGGAGATCAGGACACAGGGGGAAGATCACGCATGTGAAGACTCAGGAAGAAAGTCCCTACAAGCCAAGGAGAGAGGCCTCAGAAGAAATCAGCGATGCCAATACCTTCATCTCAGACTTCCAGCCTCCAGGTGTGTGAGGAAATCAGTTCTGTTCTTGAAGCCACCGGGTCTGTGGTGCCATTTTACTGAGGCCCCAGCCAACTAATACGATTACCTAGAAAACAACTTGCACATTTTTACAAGACCAGTATTCGTGGAGCAGCGCTTGGACATTGAGTACTTGACTGCAGGGAATCAGAGATGACGGAGGACAAGGGAGCACAGTCCTGCAGCGGGCACTGAGTGAGCGCCCCCCCCACCCCACCCAGCCCCAACCTCCAGGGCCCCTCTTGCTGATTTCCAGTGGAAGCACCTGTTCTCCTTGGCCTGAGGGCTTTACTGTTGCTTCCATGACCTGCCTGGTGTCAATGCCACTGACGTTCCTCACTGCCCTCTGCATCTCAGCACCCTTCCCACGGGGACTG
Source organism: Enhydra lutris kenyoni (assembly GCF_002288905.1). Classification (NCBI taxonomy): domain Eukaryota; kingdom Metazoa; phylum Chordata; class Mammalia; order Carnivora; family Mustelidae; genus Enhydra; species Enhydra lutris. The sequence continues at coordinate 31,976,106 of NW_019154091.1, read as the reverse complement.
AAGGGAGTTCCTGCCATCCTCCGTGCTGAGCTACAAGCTCACAGAGTTCCCCCAGCTGTGCTAAGCTCCAGGTACTCAGCGTGGAAGATGGTGTATAATACAGCCCCTTTACTGGATGTGCCTCTGTGTTTAATCTCCAGGGTAGGGGCATTGTTGTGGTTACAGTTTTCGATATGAAAAACATCCTCTCTTTTTTCTCACTTCTAAGTCCCATTCAGGTGGGTGGTAAAATGCCGTCAGGAGAGAGCAGGCGCGAGGTCCAGACAAAAAGTCGCCTGTGCAGGGTTGCACACCTGTCAGGGTTTGCCCGCCTAGCTGCCCCAACTTCTGTCTCACGAGCTAACTACAATTTCTTCAGCTACTAAGTTAAAATTATATTTATCCTTCCCAGTGTCTCTCATCTCCTTTAAAATAGAGCAATTTTAGGCAATAAGATAGAAAATGACTATCACAGTTACAATTCTTGAACTCTTAACTAGGTGCCTGCATTAAGTTGCTCCCATGCATGAAATTATTTAATTTCCACAAGAACCATTAGAGACCACATATTTTTATCCCTATTATTATTATTACCCCTGTTTATGATCCGTATTTAGCATACTATCAACTAGAACTCAGAGAAATTAGGTAACTGACCCAGTATCACACAACTAGCAAGAGGTAGAACCAAGATTCAAGCATCTTTTGTCAGAGCCAAGAGTGAAAGCTCTGTTTAAAATGAACACTGGGGGGACGCCTGGGTGGCTCAGTTGGTTAAGCAGCTGCCTTCGGCTCAGGTCATGATCCCAGCGTCCTGGGATTGAGTCCCACATCGGGCTCCTTGCTTGGCGGGGAGCCTGCTTCTGCCTCTGCCTGCCATTCTGTCTGCCTGTGCTCGCTCTCTCTCCCTCTCTCTCTGACAAATAAAATGAACACTGGGGGCGCCTGGGTGGCTCAGTGGGTTAAAGCCTCTTCCTTTGGCTCGGGTCATGATCTCAGGGTCCTGGAATCAAGCCCCACGTCAGGCTCTCTGCTCAGCAGGGAGCCTGCTTCCCTCTCTCTCTGCCTGCTTCTCTGCCTACTTATGATCTGTCTGTCAAATAAATAAATAAAATCTTAAAAAAAAATGAACACTGATAGGTGTTTCTTTTTTTTAGCTTCTTTGTTGTCTTTTTTTAAAAGATTTTATTTATTATTTGAGAGAGAGAGAGAGAAGTCAAGAGTAGGGGGAGAGGGAGAAGCAGGCTCTCCACTGAGCAGGGGATCATGGCATCATGAGCTGAGGCAAAGGTGGACCCTTAACAGACTGAGCCACACAGGGGCCCCCAGTTTCTTTGTTGTCTTAAGATTGTTAAAGAAAATCGATCACAGGAACACTTGTGGAGATTGATTCATTCCTCCAGAGAAAAATATGTTAACATACATTAACACATTGGACCAAATTTGTATCATTGCCATGTCTGGATAGGAGATGTCTTGCAGAGGGCGAGGAAAAGGTGCATTCTCTAGAAGCAATGCCTTGGACCATGGAAAATCAGAAGGCAAAGACAGGTCAAATGTTCTTTAAAGCAGATTGGGGAAAGCCATACAGGATTTGTTATATTTTTATTTTACTCTGTGTGAACAAAAAAGAAAGGCAGGAAATGACATGTAACAGTGTGTTGCTGTTATTAACACACATGCAAACATACTCTTGCACACACAAACCACACATACCATATCTGACTGTAACTTAGATGGATATTTTTGCTATTAGCAACTAGGAAAGAGAGTTTAACAAAGGGAATCTGTCACAGGAAAAACGAAGTCTTGCTGGCTGGCTATGCTGCCCTTATGAGAGAAGAAAGTGTCCATAAATTTGAAAATTTGAAAATCCATATAACATGAGTTATATGGAATTATTCCTTATATGGAATTAACAAAAACCAAATAGCCAAATGTCTAATAGATGATTTTGTAAAGTGCAGTTCTAATGTGTTTAAATGGGTTATTACCTAAAGAGACACTGAGATTAAGGTGTGTGATATGTGTAATTTTTGCATGCATTTGAATGAATGAATGAATGAGTGAATATATTCATTGAATTTGTAAACTAGGGAGGGTTGATATTTTTCTAGAATCTTCTCCAATCAAAAGTATTCAGCTTCTACATTTTATTTTTATTATATTATTATTTAAGTAGTGAATAAAGAACTACACATGTTGAATATTAGTCTCTAGTACTCTGTGTTTTTATATTTCTTCAAATTATAAAAACAAATCTGAATGAAATGTCTTTTCTTGGTCCCCACATTTTGATTCTGAATGATGAAAGAAAGTGACAACTTCTTAGATCATTGATCCACGATATTTTTAAAGTCTTAGCAGCAGAGGGGGAGACAAACCATGAGAGACTGTGGACTCTGAGAAACAAACTAAGGGTTTTGCGTGGGGTCTGGGGGTGAGCATAGTGGTGGGTATTATGGAGGGCACATATTGCATGGAGCAGTGGGTGTGGTGCATAAACAATGAACTTTGGAACTTTGAAAAAAAATAAAATAAAATTCAAAAATAAAATAAAATAACCAGAATCATACACTAAAGAGAATCACACATAAATATTAGTGAATGGATGTGTGTGTAAGCATGCATTTTAAGTTCAAATAAAATGTTTAAAGTAAAAAAAATAAAAAATAAAGTCTTAGCAGCTATATTTCATGTAGTAATTAATTTAAATGATCAGGCTAGGGTGCTGGTAGTACCAGGTTATGCTAATTTGCAAGGCATTTTGGGTTTCTTTTTTTAAATTTTTTATTTAAATTTAATTAGCCGTGATATAGTATGTCGTTAGTCTTTGATATAATGTTCAATGATGTGGGAGGCCACGGTAAGGCTTGAGACAAGAACCAAACCAGGCCCTGACTTGTGCCTCCTTTAAACGGTGAATAGCCAAACAAAAGGGTTAGGTCAATAAAGTCGAGTAGCACTGAGAAAGGGTCTGTGCTATGTGTTGTGCGCTCGCCTACGTGACTTCCCACACATTTGCTAGTCAGATAGAGACGATTTGGTCGGGGTCAGAAATTCTTGGCTGGTCCTTGCTGTCCTTGCACAGGCTATAGACTACATCACTGTAAGACTGTGCTGTGCTTACATAAACTATGTCTTGAGTGGCCTTGAAGTCAGTACATCTGGCACTAGAGGGTCTGCTACTGATGCTTGGGAAATAGATAATGGGAAAGCTTGAAGGGTTTTCTGTGCATGTTGCAAACTCTTTAGTAATCAGCTAAAAATAGATACTTTCTTATGATTGTTTCTGTTAGCTATATAATGCCTAGCTGCCTTGAATAAAATTGGCACTATTGGACATCCTCCTTGGTGCTCCTCCTGCCCCCATCTCTTTGTCTCTTAATTTCTTTTCAGCATCCTCTTACCCTCTCGACCCTGGTCGATTTGTCGCGCCGGCCGCGACACAATGATTCATTAGTTGACTATAACACTCAGTGTTCATCACATGTGTCCTCTTTAATTCCTGTCACCCAGTTACCCCATCCCCCCACCCACCCCCCTTTCCTCCACCCTCCGTTTGTTTCCCTGAGTCAAGAGTCATGATCACATGGTTTGTCTCCCTCTCTGATTTCTTCCCATTCCATTTTCTCTCCCTTCCACTCTTGTCCTCTGCACTATTCCTTATGTTCCACATATGAGTGAAACCATATGATAATTGTTTCTCTTATTGACTTATTTCACTTAGCATAATCCCCTCCATTGCCATCCAAGTCGATGTAACTGGTAAATAGTCATCCTTTCTGACGGCTGAGGAATATTCCATTATATTTATGAACCACATCTTCTTTATCTGGTTTCATCTTCACAAAATTACAAGTCATGCCTAATAATGTTAATGGTTCTTTACGGAACAAAAGAGTGTTGTCATACAAACCTACTTTCAATTTTCTTTGATTTGTCCAGAACCTTAACTATTTTGACCTAATTTTTTAACAGAAACATCAAATGCTAAGGTACTCATTGTGGGCAAAGTCTTCCTGAGTGACATGTCCAAACTGACTGTAATTGAATTTGTAAGTGTAAAACTTCTACATATTCCCAGAATGTGTGCCATTTAGGTTAATTTATATTTTCTTCTTGAAATACAAAACTTTGAGTTTTATATCATCAATCTCTAAAATAAAAAATAACTTGTAGCAAACATAGGAAATATTTGGTATTGTTGGGTATATTCATTTAGAGAGCAACCTCACCTATCTTTCCTCTCATCAGTAAGTATGGTGGGTCCTTTACCTCCACATTGCCTGACTTGTTCCTGATAACATCTCCAATTCATGGTTACATCAATACAGTTTGCCTCTCTCAGGTAATTGATTCCACCTTCTAGAGTTGCTGAGTCACAAGACTGTAGTCAGTCTTTTTTGCTTTACCACATAACGGAAACAGACAAATCATTTCACCACCCCTGCCCCATACTGCCTCCGTGTGAGCTCAATGTAGGTCATCACAGATAAGGCTTTGATGCCAGATACCACAATTTTTTTTTTTTAAATTATTTATTCATTTGACAGAGAGAGAGAGAGAGAACGAGCACAAGCAGGGGGAGCAGTAGAGGGAGAGGGAGAAGCAGGCTCCTCGCAGAGCAGGGAGCCAATGCCAGGCTTTGGGATCATGACCTGAAGGACCCTGGGATCATGACCTGAGCAGAAAGCAAACACTTACCCATCTGAGCTACCCAAATGACCCAAGGTCATTTGCCACAATTTTAAGATACACTGCCTCCCGCTTTCTAGATTTAAACTTAGCCTCTCTAAAACATGATCTCCACACACCCCCCCATTATTTTAATGAAAATTTGCCTTTAACACAATAGAACATTTTGAGCAACTGAATAGGGTATATAAAACACCTTTAGAGACCTTAAGCCATGGAATCTTAAATCTTGCAGATGAGGAACACAGAGTCAAAGAAGTTTAACCAGCTTGCTCAAGGTAGAGTTGAAATTTGACCATAGGTTACTATAGCCCCAAAGCCAGTAGCTCCTCAACTACCTGAATATCAGAATCATTTGGAAGATTATACACACAGACACCCGGGCCCCATTTCTGGGCAGTACCATGGTTGGATCATGGAGAGTCTCCCTCTGCAATCTATTATCTGCTATTTGTAGCTTATTTTTATTCTTAAGGTGAACTTCAGCCAAGAAAGGAAACTAAACCAATGTATTTTTTTTTTATTCAACTATAATCACATACAGTGTCATATTAGTTTCAGGTATACAATATTCAGAATTTTAATTCAGAATTTTAATTCTGTACATTTCTCAGTGCTCATCCTGATAAGTGTGCTCTTAATTCCCCTTTATCTCTTCCACCTTTCACCAGATCTGCCTCCCCTGCCCCCCGACCCCCACCACCTCCCCTCAGGCACCACCCGTTTGTTCTCTGTATTTAAGAGTCTGGGTTTTTTGTTGTTGTTTTTTTCCCTGTTTGTTCATTTGTTTCTTGAATTCCACATATGAGTGAAATCATGTGCTATTTGTCTTTGTAAACTAGGGAAGATGCAAATAGTTTAGAGCAGCTTCTCTTGGGCTGCCTCTTCTCCTTTCTGAAGTGGACTGTTTTCTACCACAAATGATATAAAAAGAAAATCAGAGACTGGTATAGTGGTCACATTGCTGGGCTTGAATCTGCCTCTGGTGGGTAAGTGGGGAGGAAGCCGATTTCTATGGTATAAATCCTCCCACCATGGCCAATTTCAAACGACTGAGGGTTTAACAACCAAAGGCAAGTTCTCTTTTTTCACTCAACTTCCAAGGACACACTGGGTCTGGAGCAAAATGAAGCCATGGATGGGGCTAGTGGATGGCTCATTTCAGGGAAGAGAAGTAAAGACGGTCTTGGGGATGACTACTGTCCCTTTCACTTGCCATATAGCAGTAGTGCTATGGGAGAGCTGCCCTCTGCTTGAGGGAGGCTGCTGCCCTCTGGGAGGTGGGAGGGGGGAATGAAATATGAAGTAGTGTTATAGGAAGCTTGCCTCTCAACCTGAGAGGAAGAAAAGTGGCTGATCTTTCTATACCTCTACTCACCTCTGGAGAAAGATCCAAAAGGTCAAATCAGAGTGCAAGTTCAACATTAGCAAGATACTCCCAGCCTGCTTTTAACCCACGAGTAACAGGGGCAGGCTGGCGGAACACAACCCTAACTAGTCCGATGACAGACACTGTTCCTTTGCCTGGAATAGCCTTTGCACAGCTGACTCATCTTGGGAAAATGAGTGATGATGGCAGTTTGACAAAAACTGGGCCCTGAGCACGCTAACATGACTAATATCACCTCACCTAAAAGTACCAAAAACATATTCCAAAACCAAATGTAAATGATTCTAGGATCAGTTTCCATTTTAGATTATTTGTTCCTTCGGCAAAATTCCAGATGTCAGGATAACTATTTTTTGGGTGTCAACAACTACAACAAAGGTAAATAATCCATCCTATTTTTAAGTCCGTGAGATGTAAACAAATATTTGTATGTCATTATTTATAACCTCATAATATAAGATCTTTAACAAACTTACTGTGAATCAATGATTTGCAAAAGCACTTTTGACCAAATTAAGCACTTCCAAATAGACTTTTCATTTGTTTGGTTTTTTTTTTTAAAGATTTTATTTATTTATTTGACAGACAGAGATCTACAAGTAGGCAGAGAGGCAGGGAGAGAGAGAGAGGAGGAAGCAGGCTCCCCGCTAAGCAGAGAGCCCGACGCGGGGCTCGATCCCAGGACCCTGGGATCATGACCCAAGCCGAAGGCAGAGGCTTTAACCCACTGAGCCACCCAGGCGCCCCCTTTTCATTTGTTTTCTAACCAACAGGCATGAATATTTTGTATATTTTATCATCAGTACCTTCTGTGCCTTCTTGTAAACATCACATGTAATATTTATGAAATTCATTTTTTCAGGAAATTAGATTTATGATTTGCAAGATGAAATAAAGAGTAAGATAACATGTCCTATGAATAAAGAATAGTCAAAAAGTATGAGTTAAATTTTTGAAAATAAGTCTGCCTTGGAAATGCTGTATTTTTTCTATATTCATACAAAATTATTGTGGATTCAAGTTTTGTTGCATCTGGACAGCTGCACAAGAAGCAGAACATTTAGTTAACCTGTTAGGAGTAAAATGTTTCTAAAAGATAATTATTTATTACATGTAGTAACTTGAAGCTAATAACTTGAAACACTTCAAAAAACAAAATTGAAATACTTGATCAATTTTTATTTCAAAATGTCTACAAAGTTTTAACTCTCCATTATACAAATAATTTTTCAAAATTGAGACATTATTCAAATGTAAGCCAAAGTCCTTATACAAATAGAATACACAGAAAGATCAAAAATATACATATTCTCTCAGTAAATTTTGTTACATAAATAAGAAAAATATATACAGCTCGTATTTTCAATTTAAAGAACAATTGTCTTAACACTGCAACCACATATAGAAGGTATTAAAATTAAAAGAAATACTACAGTAAAAGATACAGGAACAACAAATTCATCATATGACATCTACAAATCATAAAGATATACATAACCAATCTTCAAGGAATACATACTTCACACTTGAATCTTAATTTTTATTTCACTTTGTTCATTTTTTAGAATATTCTGTAGATAGGTAAAATTCACAGTTCTACCAGCTATCTTTGATACAAAACTTATAGCACGTGAAGAAATCTACGTCTTTGTACTTTGGGATAGGTGTCAAAAGAATTAAGTTGAATTTGTATGAACCTGTGTTAAAATTTTCCAAGTAAACTGAATTGGTTATTGAAAAGTCAACCAATTCTTTTTAAGTAGGAAATGGGAAAAAGCCAAACACTTGAAAAGTCTCAACATAGTAAAGCAATAAAAAAAAGATTATGCCAATGGTTTCCTAGATTGTTAAGCAACTGAGCTAGATACACATTTAATTATGTTTTGCCCCAGAAATTCTCCTTCCTTTTCTGAGCCCGTGCCAGAGTCTGAAAAGCCCGGAGACTAGAAGCCGCAGACCGAGCAGAGATCTCAGATAATCTGTCCTCATCTGCAATGAAAAAAGTATAATCATTGTAGAAAATACCTCTAATAAATATATTTTATAACAGTAACAGAAAATTAAAGGCACCAAACTCTATAATGTCAATATTGAATCTGTCAGAAAAAATTATTAAAATATAAGATATTAACATTTTCAGGATAGTTCACTGTAAAATCCCAAGTTTACCATATTTAGAAATCAAATATTTTAATGTTAAATGAGCATTCTGTTTCCTGCCTGAAATCCCACAACGTCGTTACCTGAAACACATGGCCTGTGATTTCAGTATTACTTGGAAACAATTCATCATCATACTGTCTTGTCCTACTTTAAAAAGCACAGATGTTCTAAGCAAAAAGCTTTTATAAGCATTTTAAAAGTAAAATGCTATACCTTAACATAGTGCTAACATCACATTTCTAAAATAATTTCACTTAATGTAAAAATAATGTTTGACTTTAACATGCTATCCTTCATCATTACAGAAATTCCTCATTCTCAGTAAGCAAATCTGTTATAAGGTTATTTGTAAACACTGTTCTTCCATTAAGAAGAAAACACAGCTGGATTCAAAGTATCCAGGTGTTTGCATTTCAAAACCCAATAACTTGATTTCTAGTTCACTGAATTCTGAAAAAAGTCCCAAATTTATGAGGACAGAAAATCTTCAATGTATATGAACTTATAATACATAAAGTATTAATTCAAATTTACTTTCACATTTATAAATTTATAAACTCAGTAATTTCATATATTTTAGAATGAATTAAAATAGTAATTCTGATTGTTCACACCAGGAATTCAAAATTCTTCCTGCCACTATTAGAAGCAAACGAATTTGTCAGAGTGACTGCTACACAAGAAAAAAGTCCGTTTTCCCTAATCATATTTTTTTGAGAAATGAAAATTGACAATATATGAACATTTGAAAAAAATAGCAGTTTTGCTAGACCAAATTCCTGAACCCCCAGCTAGCCAGGATGGAAACGGAAAGAGTATTAACCTCACGTGTGATGCTAGGCATAATCTCTCTTATCTGTTTGTCCTAAAAAAAATTCTTCAAGTTGATTTTAGGTCCCAGTTTACTCATTTGTAAATGGGGATAATTTAACCCCCATCACAGGGTTTCACAGGTCTAATAAAATAATATCTGTAGAAGTGCTTTGTAAACTATAAAGTACTAATCCAATGTTGAGATCATAATACTGTTATAAAATACCATATAATAAAACCTCATTCTTTGATCATATGTTATTTCACTACTGAAATACCTTCATCATTAAAGACTTCATGCTGAGGCAACTGGAAATTGTTCATCTTTGCTTTTCCCACTTGAAAAAAAAAGGGCAAAAAAATTAGCCTTCAAAGCCACCTAACAGTATAGTATATTTACAGGAAAACCTTAGCGAAAGTAAACTATCAAAAATTTTATTAATCTTATATTTTTAATAGAAATTATTATTAACAGCCACTCACTAATTTACAACGTGCTTAACAAATATGTAAATAAACAAGAGAAAATTTCTAGAATTCTTTACAGTGACAATATTGATCTATTCTGTGTTTTTTTTTAAGATTTTATTTATTTATTTGTCAGAGACAGAGCACAAGCCAGGGTGGTGTGGGGACAGGCAGAGGGAGAAGCAGGCTCCCTGCTGAGGAAGGAGCCTAATGTGGGACTCAATCCCAGGACCCTGGGATCACGACCTGAGCCGAAGGCAGCCACTCAACCGACTGAGCCACTGAGGTGTCCCTATTCTAATTTTAAAGAAATGCAGTAGGCTTCTATTTTTAGATTTATTTACTTATTGGGGGTGGAGAGGAAGAGGGAGAGAGAGTCTTCAGCAGACTCCGTGCTTTGGACAGAGCCTGATGTGGGACTCAGTCCCATGACCCTGAGATCACAACCTGAGCTGAGGGCAAGAGTGGAATGTTTAACTGACTATGTCACCCAGGGGCCTCAAGAAATGCTGTAGGCTTCTGTTTAAAGATGGTAGATGGACTACACACATTTATAAGAATGACATAAACCCATAGGACAGAGAAAATGAAAGACAATGAAACAGTAACAAAATTTTGGAAAATGGAAAGCAAAGAGAAAAACTCAGAGTGTGTTATCGTCATACCTAAGCTGAATCCTAAGCCAGTAGAGGAAGGAAACGAAGAGGCAACCAATTTGTTCTCCGCTCCTGGCTCAGGCGTATGAGTACTAAGTACCCTTGAAAGTTGGAGTGAAGGTAAGACTGAACCAGGAAACTGTCTTATAGAACAGTCTGCCAAAGCCTTCTTTAAATTTGCACAGTTGGCTAACTGTTCTTCCTCCCAAAAGAGGAATGGAGGTTTCCTCTCCAAAGCTTTATCAGAATGACTCTGACTGAAGAACACAGGTTCAACTAAGGGCAAAGGTACCATATTCAAAACAGGGGAATTCTATATATCATTTATCTCTTCAAAGAGATAAAATAAGACATCCATAAAATAAGAACAAGATGCTATATAAAGGGAGTATACAGGGCTGAAAAAATTCTTAGAAATTAAAAATACTGAAAAATCTTTAAAACTCAGAAGAAGGGGTAGAAAACAAAAATGAGTAACCCTTTCAAATTAAAATAAAAAGACAGAGATGGAAAATAGGAAAGGTAAGGTAAGAAAATAAGATCATGTCCAACATCGGAATAACAAGGAGTACCAGAAGAGGAGGAAACAAACAATGGAGGGGAAGGAATTACTGACTAAATAATTTGAGAAAGTGAGGAACCAAGTTCCCCAGCTGAAAAAGTCCACTGAGTACTAGCAAAAGAGAGACCTGCAGTAAAAGCTCAGAGGACTGAGTGTGAAGAGAAGGTCCCCAAAGATGCCAGGGGAAAAGAAGCCACACACAATGATCAAAAATGAGAACACAAGACTTCACAACAGTAAAAGTGGAAGCTAGAAAAGAGCAGAACAATGCCTAATAAAACCAAACGAAAATAACTTACAACCTTGAATTCCCCATCTAGGCAGTGGTTAGCAGTATCTGAAGACATTTTTAGATGTCACACCTGAGAAGGGCGCTGCTGGCATCTAGTGGGTTGCCTATATGTGTATAGAAAACACTTGAAAGAAGCCTCACACTTGAGGCCCCCTGGGGGGGCTCAGTCCGTGCAGTGTCTGCCTTTGGCTCAGGTCATGATCCTAGGGCCCTGGAATCAAGTCCCACATCTGGCTCCTTGCTCAGCAGGAGGCGTGCTTCTTCCTCTATCTCTGCCCCTCCCCTGCTCATTCTCTCTCTCAAATGAATAAATAGAACTGAAAAGAAAGAAATGAAAAGAAAAAAAAAGAGAAGAGAAAAGAAAAGCTCACCCTCACACAAAAGTGAACTGGGGTTACAGCCCAGCTGATTGTTTCAGAGAAGAGACTTTTCCCATTTAAAGAAATCTGTTACATTAACTAAAATACTAGGTAACATAATTGATTAACACATAGTATTTACTTAAGCCTTTGTACCCATCAGTGTAACTTTCATTTAAAAAGACAAAAAGTTAAAACCAAAGTAATTACCATTATGCTGAAATTCTGGATCTCTCAAAGAGCCCTGAATTCGACGAGAGGGATGCCAGTAGGATGGAGCACAGGGTGGAGAAGGAGACTGCCCAGGTGTGTTTGTTGGATATTCTGGAATTTTTGAAACTGGAAGAGTTACCTCAGCAAATCTGGGGATATTGGTTTCAGAATCTTCCCTCAAAGGCAGGGGATCCACTGTTTTTATACCAGCAGCTGGAGAAGTCAGGAGGGACATGGCATGACTTTCTTTCTAAGTGACCAAAAAAATAAGATACATATATGTCTGTATATATATAAAAAAATCAAACCTTTCAACACACAAAAAATAAAACAATAAAATCAATAGGAGAAATTACAGGAAAATCTATGTAACCTCAGTGTGGGGAGGATATCATAAGCCTAACAAACAATATTGGTAAACACACTTAGCTATATAAAAATATATAAACATTCAAAAAATTTTAAATCACAAATTTGAAGAAAATATATAACTTATATATTGACAATGAATTATCACTGCCACATAAATATTTCTTTTAAAGTAGTGAAGGATAAACTAATTAAAAATGGAAAAATATATATATAAGCAAAATTTATATAGACATAAATTACAAATAGGAGAAATATCCTACCTCACTAGTAATCAAATAATTTCAAAATAAAAGGATCAAGTTACTAACTTTTCATTTACCAAATTTAAAGGTTAAAAATTTTTTTAAAAGCCACACTATAATGCTCAGTGCTGACAAGGATATGGAAAAATTGGCACTCTCCTAGAGTGTCATTGGGAGCACAATCTTTCCGGGAGCTGGTGAAACACCGAAAGCTTTAAAACTTTGTCTTCTTTTATCAACCAATAACACTCGGGGAGTATTTACACAAAAATAGATAATATGAACAAAAAGGAAGCTAAAGGACAATTTCATTACAGCATTTGTTCAAAACAAAAAAATTAAAATATTAAGAAATAACAATAGGCATCTAGTTTTAAAAAACTGCTTTCAATAATAAACAGCCGGTATAACTATAGGTTGCATATCATGTTGCCTTTAAAACTTAATTGTAAGTGACATTTAAAGATATGTAAATATGTTCACAATTCATTGCCAAGTAAGTAAAAATAGATTATGAAACCTTATCTAAAGCACAATAGACAAATACACTATATACCTGAAGAATTCAAACATTCAATAGTGGCCGGCCCTGAACAGTAGGGAGGACAGCATTTACTTTGTTTAGTTGGTCAGTATTTTCTATTTTCCACAATGATAATGTATCACTATCCTCAAAGTCCTTGTATAATTTTACTTATTAGAATTCAAACCAGTGAAATTAAACATAGTTCCAAACTTTCCTAATCATTCCTCGTAAATGTGGCTTTTACTCTGTGACTTAGGGTTTATCAACACAATATTCAAAGCACTGCTTTCTGACCTTAGGTATCATTTTCTGCAATTAGAGAATGTACTGCTTTTAAAGTGGAGAAGGCCTGGGGTCTTATCCAACAAACATTTCTTTTTAAATCAAGATGTAAAATAAACCACAAATCTTCCTCTTGCTTCCCTTTTTATAATTATAGGTATCACTTGGGAAAACTATTATTTTTTCTTTTTCTACATATATACACAGAATTTAAGATCTGTCTTATTGGTTTCACTATTGCTAAAAAGGCCTGAATGAAATCTCTAGAGTATTTGTAACCTATGGGGTTCCCAAGTTTAATGTCATGGCTTTGGTGATCTGTTTTTGAGCCTAAAGCCTTCTCATTGGCCTCACCATTCTACCCCGTACCCCCCCATACAGCCCATTTTCCACTAAAGAGCCCACATGATTTTATCACGTAAATCAGATCACGTTTGCTGTCTAGCTTTCAACCCTCTCGGGGCTTCCCAGAAGCCTCAGAGTTACATTCCCCCCTCCCTTACCCAACCTCCCTTCCAAAGCTCATTTCCTACCCTTCTCCTCACCCCAGTCACATTGGTCTTCTCACTCTTTAAAACTCTCACTGCTGCACACTTGTACTTACTGCTCTTTCAAACTGGAAAAAGTCTCCGCTAATCTCTGCCTGGACCCATCCCTCATTGAGTCAGGTCTTAGCTAAAATATCACCTCCTCAGAGGTGCCTGTCCTGATGGCCCAGTGTAAAGCAACCTCACCCACACCTTGGAGGTCCTTTGTGATTTTATTTGTGCTGAACTTTTCTTTTTAAAAAATTACCTATTTCTCAAAATGAAAAGGTAAGCTCCATGAGGACTGGGATTTTGTCTTGATTACCAATGAATCCCCAGGTCCTAGAACGGTGCCTGACACACAGCAAGAGCACATTACATAGTGAATTGGGTGAATGAAAGTGAAATTCCTGATGTCCCCCTCCAAAGGTGATTTCTTTCCAGAGCTCTCTTACTCGGTATATGGCATCCCCCATCAATCCTGTTAGGCAAGGCAGAAACGTAGAAGTCATTCATAGTCTCTTACCCCTCTCCATGATGCAACCCAGCACTGAGCTTTCATGTTCCCCTTACACAATTCTTCAGTTTCATCCACTTCTGTGACGTCCACTCTCCTTAGTCCAAGCTATCACCATGTCTACTTTGACTACCCCAATGACCTTCTAAGGGTAACCACGGTTTACTCTTGCCTTCATGGCAACCAGAAAGGTCTTTAAAATATTTCAATGTTTCCCATTGCTCTCAAGATAATGATAAAAATTTTCCATATTGCTATCTTTTCCACACTCGACCTACTCCCTGCCACACACTATACTTGCCTTTATTTCTTAGAATCCTATGGGGGCCCCTGAGTGGTACAGTTTTTTAAGTATCTGACTCTTGGTTTTAGGTCAGGTCCTGATCTCAGGGTCACGAGATCAAGCCTCAAATCAGGCTCCATTGCTCAGTGTGGAGTCTGCTTAAGATTCTCTCTCCCTCTCCTCTGCCCTTCCCCATGAACTTGCATACTCTCTGTCTCTGAAATAAATTAATTTTAAAAAAAGAACCCTACGTTCTTTCTCACCACAGGATACTGACACACGCTATGCTTCTCCTCTCCACCCTTTTTACCTCATCAACTCTGCCTCGTCCTCAGTATCTCAACCCAATTAGAACTTCTTCTAAGAAGCATCCTTGACTTCCAAGAAGCTTCCAGACTTCTAGGACTAGGTCAATTTCTTTCAGAATAGCAGTATACACTGCTCTGAGACTCTTGTTCGTTTTAACTTTGCTTTTTTTGAGGGGGGTATGATTCTTTAATTACTGTGTATCTCTCTCACCAGACTGTAGGTTCCATAAGATCATGAACCAGGTCTATTTTCGTTCACTATCCTTACTGTACGTGGGTAAACAGATAAGGAACATCTGCTGAAAGACTGAAGTGAGCCAACACACACTTAAGGTTTTTAGTATCATCTATAAAATGTGAAAATGGTCCTTGACACACCAATACCATGAGAATTCTACTCTAAATTTTATGAGACAGTCTTGTTTAGGAGTTAAAAATGTGGACTCTGAGAACACACTGCCTGGGACCAAATTCTGCTCCATGATTTGGCAGCTATGTTACCTCGGTTTTAACATCTAAATGAGAATAACAAGACCAGCCTCCTGGAGCCACTGTGAAGACTCAACAAGTTCATATACAGTACTTAGCACAGGGGCTAAGACATAGTTAAGTGCTCAGTAAATGCTAGCTATTATGGTGGGCCCCATGTAAGTTACCCCAATTGCTGCTGCCCATAACACTCCTAACAAGTGAATGTCATTAAAAGTTAACATTCAAAAAATTTCTGGATATTAGAACATATTCTGATTCCTATGATAAAAAAAGACATAGGATAATATTAATTGAGAGCAACTGAATAATAGGAATAATTTATTAGAAACTGCATTGTGGGCACAATGAGGCAGATTGGCATTAAAGAGCAATATTACTCTATTTTGTTAATTTAACTAATATTCAATAAATTCCATAATGAGTGAAAATAATATATATAAATCCAGCTACCAATATGGATTAAAGCTACTCATTTTAGCTGAGGGTAGTCAACTCTGTGGGTAAAGCTGCCCAGAAGCTTATACCTTCCAGATAGCAACCTGGGCCCCAGGGGGTGAGGGGGGAGGTGGGGTGGCTGGTGGGGGACAGAACAGTCCATGAGGGCAAGAGATTCCTATTATCTGATTCTGATCATCCACTGACTACATTCCTGTTGTCATAAGCCAATGTATACACAAGCAACAAAAAATAGTTTAGATTCTGTCACTCCAATAATACTCAGTCAACACCTATTTAATGGGTACCTGCTAGGAGATGACTTCAGTACTGGGCTTTGGGAACAACTGGGCTCTGATCTATCTTCTACTTCTCCCCACCACCTAAAAGCTCTCCCCTGTGCCCTCTGAAATTCATAAATAGCCACCAGCAAAATCCCTTAGAGAAATTCAACCTCCTCCCTCACTATTCTCTCTCTCTGACTTCAGCCACTTACTCCCATGATTATATGTTAAGCCTCGCCATTACTGCTAATTGCAACCTCTCCAGACTTCCAATTTCTGACCACCACCTCCTACCTTTAAAACGAACCCCTGTGAGTACCCAAATTTCAACATGTCTGCCAAGACCTTCCACTGATCTTGTCACCTCTGCACTGTGCTTTACCTTCCTAAGTCCTACCTACTCTTCTGCCCTAACCAACTCAACCTCCATGGCCAATCATCAGAGTCACTTCCTGGGATATACACCTTAACTCCCTGACCCCCTTTGTCATTTCCTCTTACTCCCTTGACAAAACATGAACCCTAGCAGTTAAATCCAACTCTCTACTTATCTGCATCTCTGCAGTCAAACCTGCCTGGAGAAAAACACACAACTCATCATGACTGGTCTTAGAACAAATTTGTGACCATGAGCCGAAAAAGGGCCCTTTGTGTGGTCCTGCATTATCTCCCATTTCCCTGGCCCACTCCCTCTCCCACTCTCAGAAAAGACTATCTCATGCCTTCTTTTCTGTACTCAAACTTCCAACCTTTTCTTCCCCAGCCTCATTCTCAGCAAGGCTCTTTCTTCATGTGCCACCAAGAAACAATCCAAAGAGACTTTCCCACAGCCCCCACCACATCTCCCGATTTTATCAGCAGTGCTCACATATTCTGCCTCCTCAAGGAAGGAACTGTCAGAGTGCCTAAAATCAGCCCTTCCACTCGCTCCTCCCTCAGACCCCATGCAATGTCTGGAGGCACTCATGCACCGGTGCAAAGGGCTGGCTGCTGCGGCAGCATCTTTCTCTCCTTAAACTGCTCTTGTTGGAGCACCTGGGTGGCTTAGTCCGTTAAGCGTTTGCCTCAGGTCATGATCTCAGGGTCCTGGGATGGAGCCCCAAGTCAGGCTCCCCACTCAGTGGGGAGTCTGCCTCTCTCCCTCTCCCTCTCCCCCTCGCCCTGCTCCAGTTCTCTGCCACTCTCTCAAATAAATAAATAAATAAATAATCTTTAAAAAAACCCAAAAAACTGCTCTTGTCAATATATAACTGTGCTGTTATCTCCTTCATCTTGACCACACTCCCAACTACCACCTGTTACTCTGCTTCCCCTTCCTGGAAAAGACTCTAAAAGAATTGTCTATGATGACTGCCTCTGTTTCCTCTCCTTCCCTTTCTCTTGAACTCACTTTCGTTTAGGCTTTTGTCCCTCCCCACCACCAATATTGTCCTTTGTCAAGGTCACCGATAATATCCATGCTGCTAAATCCATCATCAGTCCTCATACCTTACTGATCCATCAGTAGCACTGACACTCCCTCCTCCTCGACAACTCCGAGACACCACAGTCTTCTATTTCTCACCATCTCTCTGGCTGTTCCTCATCAGCCTCTTTGCTGGTTACACTTCAACTTCCCAGTATCAAAAAACTGGAGGTGACACGTGTCTAAACATACCTTCTCTATCTGTACCCACTTCCTTGATGATCTCCCCCAGTCTCAAGACCTCACATATCTGTGCCACCTATACGATAAAGATTCAAATCAGTATTTGCAGTCCAACCCCTCCTCCCAAACTCCAAATTCAGAAAGGCAACTGCTGATGCAACATGTCTACTTGTACATCTAATAATTTTCTCAAATGTCACGTGTTCAAAATAGAACTCTTTGTCTTCCCTGACAAACCTTTTCCCTACACAGTGTTCCCCATCTCAGTTAACTGGCAACTGCATCCTTTGGCCTATTGCACAGGCCAAAAGTCTTGAGTAGTCCTTGATTCTTGTCTTTCTCCCATACCATATCTTAACCATTAGCAAATTTGGTCAGCAACATCTCGGTGCATATCCAGATTTAGACTCCATCACACGAACTCCACTGCTACCAGTATGAACCAAACAACCATCACCTCTTGCCTGGATAGTGTAATTGACTCCTATCTAGTTTCATGCCCCTGCTCTTGCATCCCTATTCTCTGTTCCCAACACAGCAGCCAGAATAACCACAGGAAAACCTAAGTCAAATCGTACTACTCCTCTGCCCCTCCAAAGGCTTCCCATTTCATTCAGAATAAAATTCAAAGTCTTTGCTACGACCTATAGGGCCCTATACAGTGTAGTTTTCCACTGTGCTTCTAAATTCATTGCCCACACTCTCCCTCTCTTGCTTTTTGGCTGGTTTCCAAGAAATCAGGTACCTGATCACCTCAGGGACTTTGCACTTGCTGTTCTTTTTGCCCAGAATGCCTTCCTACATAGGCCTATGGGTCAATCTCTCACCCAGTTCAGATTCTGCTCAAATGCCACCCTCTCGCTGAGAACTTCCCTGGCTACTTCCTATTTGCCTCCCCTGCTTTACTTTCCTCCTTAGTACTTATCACCATCTAAAATACTGCGTATTGCACCTCGTTACCCTGTTTATTGACTCTCTTCTCCACTAGAATGGAAGTTCAATAAGCACCAGGACTTTTGCCTGCTTCTTTCACTGCTCTATCTCCAGTGCTGAAACAGTGCCTGAAGCATACTTGGAATACAACTGCCACACAGCAGACACTCAATAAAAATACTCTTCTTCTTCTCTCTCTTTCTGTTCAGTCACTATTGACAAGACTTAATATTAGCAGAGGGGCACCTGGGTGGCTTAATCAGTTAAGTGTCTGCCTTCAGCTCAGGTCATGATCTCTGGGTCCTAGGATGGAGCCCCACATTGCTGAGCTCCCTGCTCAGTGAGGGGTCTACTTGTCCCTCTCCTTCTGCTCCCCCTGCCCATGCTCTCTCTCTCAAATAAATAAATAAAATCTTTAAAAAAAACGTATATCAGCAGAAATATAATTATTACTGTCAGAAAAAATAATTCAATGCCTTTGCCTTACTGAAAGCAGGTTAATAGCATCATCTCCATATACAAACACAGAATTTCCTAAAATCTAAACCTATTATTCATTCGTTACACATGACTAAAAAAATCACTTCCTAAAAAGTTGTTTTTCCTCCAGAATATAAATATTTACCTTCCTAAAATCATTCTTCGCAGTTTCTAAGCCATCCTGAGAAGACATTCTTTTCCTCTGCTCTGGGACTGGAAGCCTCACTTTAGACGGAGACACTAAAACAGCACCGCCTGGAAGAATGCAGAAGACAAGTCTCAAACTAAATTCTAACGCAGAAAAAGCAGGTAAATTAAGAATCATCGTGTCTGCCCATTACCAACAGCTGGAGTGGTGAGATCGTGATGAGTCCTTTGGATTCCACCAAGTTCTCTCAGCTTTGGAGTAGGAAGCCGGCCTCCTTTTCCAGAAGATACAGAAGAAGACTCTGACCTACAGGTGGAAACAAACTACTATGAACCATTTCCTCCAGAAAATTGGATTGAAAATATTCTGTGATTACAATAACAAAATAGACAATTTATAAGATAAGGCCATTTTGTTTCTGAAAAAATAACAAATCCCCATGTGGTTAAGAGTGACTGAATATTGGAAAAGAAGGAAGATCACTGCAAGCCAGCAACAACAGAGCAGAGAATTCTTCCATTAGGTCGGGGCCTAACTTTCCTATTAGGCACAAAACTCATGATGGAATGATAAGGGATTTGGATTAGGAACAAAAAGCACCATTATCAGTGGTAGAGAATCACTCCCCAAAGCAATTAACATACAAACCAATGGCAATTAACTATTTGCAGAAATCACTTTTTTTTTTTTTTTAGGATTTTATTTTTATTTATTTGACAGAGAGAGACACAGTGAGAGAGGGAACAAAAGCAGGGGGAGTGGGAGAAGCAGGCTTCCAGCGGAGCAGGGAGCCCGATGCGGAGCTCGATCCCAGGACCCCGGGATCATGACCTGAGCCAAAGGCAGAGGCTTTAACCCACTGAGCCACCCAGGGGCCCCGGAACTAGAAGGTATTATGCTAAGCAAAATAAGTCAGTCAGAGAAAGACAATTATATGATCTCACTGATATGAGGAATTTGAGAAATAAGACATTGGATCATAGGGGAAGTAGGAAAAATGAAACAAGATGAAACCAGAGAAGGAGACAAACCATAAGAGACTCAATCTCAGGAAACAAACTGAGGGTTGCTAGAGTAAAGGGGGTGGGAGGGATGGGGTGGCTGGGTGATGGACATTGAGGAGGGTATGTGCTATGGTGAGTGCTGTGAATTGTGTAAGACTGATGAATCACAGACCTGTACCTCTGAAACAAATAATACATTATATGTTAATTTAAAAAAATAGAAAAGAAAGCCATTTTCCCAGACACATTTTCAAATCTAGCAAATCATAATTAGCAGGACATAAATTAAAATAATCCTACTTCTTCCCCAGTAGCTCAATGTTCAACTGTTCAACCATCAATTACTGGTGACTCAAATACCTGAGTCAATCAAATTATAAATCATATAAAAATGTCTGCTTTGTGACATTAACATCTGTTCTCTGTTAGTCATAAAACTAAGAATGTAAGCCATGTATTTAGTGACAAAACAAAAAATATTAACCATATGCATGCTTCCATATACCAATTAATTTTAAACTCTCACCCTTCTTTTATCTTGTCTGCCTTAGATTTTTCATGTACTTCCAACTTCTCCAGCTCTCCCATATGAACCTGCTTGTCCTTGTCTGTTTTCTCCTCCTCATCTTCCTCCTCCTCCTCTCTCGGCTGTTTCTGCGTACCTTCATCGGGGTTCTCTGCATCCCATGCCAGGCGCCTTCTAACAGGTACGGTGGGAGCATCTGACACGCCCAATTTCTCTGTGGTATTTTTCCGGGGCTGCTCTTCCAAGACAGGTCTTTTTTCTTCTAGTGTTGCAGGAGGACATTTCTGCAAAGTCTTAGGGCTTGTAGGATCTCTGCATAACAAAAATAGTTTCAAACTTCAGTTTGAGGTTTCTAGTTTATACTAAATTTAACAAGTCTGTCATTGCCTTCCAGTGTTCACAACGTTTCCCACAGATATTATCTTGTCCTGATACTAAAGAAAGAAATCTAATTAAGAGTTCATTTGACAGTATAATAAACTAAAGCTACAATTTGGATTTTCTATCACAGTACTCCAAAATGAAATGTATGTATCTCCTCTTACTCCTACCTTCACACATGCATGCCCGTACCACTGCTGACAACACTCGTGAGTGTCCCCCTAGACTGACATTTACACACGTAAATGAGGACTCCACATGGTCTAACTTACTCAATTAAGGTTTATGCACAAACAAGTGTACTTATGGATCAAACAGATTCAAATTTTATACGTTATACTTTAGATTGATTAATCTTTTCCAGACATTCCTAAATAATGGATTTTGTGATGAATTTTTAAAATCAGATGTCATAATTAGAACTTCTGGTTCAATTTGGCTTATATGACTTTATTAATATGCTATAACAACTAGACTTTTATTTGCTACAAATCAACTATTTCTCTTATAAATAGTTGAATAATGTTCATTTTAAAATCCAAAAGAGCAGAGAATTGTCCCACAGAATCAAGGCCTACATGTCATATTAGCCACTGAAATCTGTTAATGAATGTTAGCTTATATTCTCTATAAGAATAGCTTATATTCTCTAAGTTGTCATTGTTGTTGCTACCTTTTCTTCTTCTTACTTTTTAACATTCTTTCCATCTATTGCATAATCATTCCTAGTCTACCCTTAAAAGATATTATAAAAATTACATATATATAGTATGAAGTCCAGTCTTCCAGATTTACACTATGTATTATTTACACACAGCTTTATTTTCACACAGACTACACTAAAAATAATGAAATGAAATAAGTGGCTGGCATATCTCCATTCGACCGGAAGACAAATTTTGAGTGGTAATGTCAATTTACTGTATGATTCCATGATCTACCTAAGCTACAACATACTTTTGTGCCATCCACACAGAACAGAGCTCACCCAGCAAGATCTAGAGCTCTGATGTTGCTACTAATGGTTCCTTCTGAGCTCGTGGTGGAGGAGACATCCCAACAGCAGTTATTGTCAGACAGAATCTGATTCAGATGGTCCCGAGAAAAATGTGTTCCTTGAACTCGTTTCCTATAAAACTCAGCCTTCTCTCGGAGTTCTTTAACCTATGCGGAGAGTGGAGACATCGTGTATTACTGTAAGAGCTCCCTTGCAAATATCACCACATAGCTTACCAATGATGATGCACAAATGCAGCCAGAGAACAAGGAGAAAGGAAGGCAAAAAGAGACACAGACATCATCAGACTATGTGCATTCTTAAGCAGAAATTAAAACGGTCAAGCTAAAGCGCAATGCAGTTATTTTATTTCAGGCCAGCAGGCAGGAAGAAGAATTTGTAGCAGCTAAGAAAAATATTGACACCTACTTTGTATTTTGACTGAAATTACACAAGTACTCTATGCATTATTAGTTTTTAAAAACTCAAAAGCAACCAACCTCCGCATACCACATGGCATTTAGAGAAGCCTAGGAGAGGAATACAGAAACACACTTAATGACAGTTAATGTCGTAGTTATTAATGGGAATCAATGAAATGTCTTATTATTCTCCCTTCTAAATATATAACAAAGTTATCAATCAATATTTTAAAATTATTTTTAGTAATATTTAATTCACTGAGCAAGATATCTTAATATTACCTTGAACACCAGCCACATTCTTGCATGGCTGGAAGGCTATCAACAACAGGTAACCTAATTATTATTCCTACTTCCCCACCTCTGGAAGAGTACGGAGAGTAAGACATGCCAGAAACTCCAATTCTGGCTTTATTTCCTGGCTTCCACACAGCTGTTACTACCATAGAAGCCCCCAGTGAGAATCATGAGGTTTCCTTCTCCAAATTCCTCAATGTTCCCTTGGCATCTGCAAAACCTCAACTTTTGAAAAATGTATTAAATAATAATTGTAATATATTCAGCAAAGTGACAATACAAAATAATGTTCTGATGAATTATAAGATAATCTGAATTCCCTAAAATGCAAATAACATCTTTTCATTTGGAAAGGAGCCTTTTATAAGCTTTGAAACCCTTTCACTTTATACAGCATGCTGCCACCTGCTGGCTTCCCTAAATTTAAGTCCCACCAGATAAAAAAAATTAAGTTGCTTACATGTGTTTAAAATCAGCTTTATTTATTTATTTAATTTATTAATTTACTATTATTCTTCAAAAACTCAATTTTCCTATCATAAAGATGGAATAATAACATTAAAAGGATACTGTCTGCTAAAATTTTCTTTCACTAACAGGCCAAAATCAAATAATGAAACTTGGCATTGCAAAAGCAACTAGAGAAACACATTCCTCATTTTCTTAAGGAGACACTCCTGAATGCAAAGGGATGAAAGTATAACATCCGCGGGGAAGTAGCCAAAGCAAAGGGCAGCACCTGTCATGGTGGCATTAGAAACCATATAATCCCAGCAGGGTCCTACTGTTCTAACGAGCCAAACCTGAAACATTACGGAAGGGTAATCCAACATATTTTCTTCACTGCCAAGAAAAATCCAGCCATATTCATCTGACATTTGTGTTAATTCCTACACTTTAAATTCCTGGAAGTGGTTTTTGCATTTAACAGGTGGAATTGACACATAGGGTTTGAATCTACTGAACTACTAACCAGGGTGTTTTGCCGTTTTTGTTTTAAGTAGGCTCCACAAGCAATGTGGGGCTTGAACCCAGGACTTCAAGATCAAGAGCTGCATGCTCTACCAGCAGAGCCAGCCAGGTGCCCCCTCACCAGGGTGTCGTGAATACACAGAGGCCTTGTTATAAAGGGCCTTGATATAATCCAAATTTTATTTCTATCAAGTCCCCTCATGTTTCAAATGTTTCACAGCTGCTCCATCACTTACATGGTCAAATCTTCAAGCTTCAGCACAGCTTCCTCCTCCTTTCTCAAAGCCCTTCATGCATGTCCCCATTAGTACTTATTTCATTCTACTGGATTACTTATTCTTGTCATTCTCCACCATTAACCTCTAAACTCCACAATGTGAGGGAAAATGCAGTACATCCTGAGTGTCTTGAGTGTGGACTAAGTGTTAGGCCTGAGCTGGGTGGGTGGGAGCCAGAGATAAATAAGAAAGTCCCCGCAGCACTCAATGTGCGCAGATTCTGATAGAGAAGGCAGACTGCCTCCTCTATGATAAATTATCATCTTAATACTGCATGGCCTATGCCATAACAAACAAAGGAGATATAAACTGAAGGAGTGGTTCAAAAGGGGGTCCATCAGCCCTGCACTGTATGTAAGGTAGGGTGGGGGTGGGGGAAGGAGCAGCAGAAAAGGTTGTATTCCATCCAGATGGGAGGACCTACCATCTGATGAATGAGAGGATGGGTAAATATTCCCTCTATGTACCAGTGATCTGGTTTATTTGTCGACGGTATTTTTTTTAAAAAGGAGATACGATGGAAATTCTGTAAAACTTTATTCAGTTCTATTTGTTACTAACATTCAAAACTCAATGTTTTAAATTTATCAGCAATCTTTATTAGTAATCTTAGTGCTAATGTTATAGTGGTTTACAAATACCTAATTTTAGATTTCTGTGATCCTAAACTAGGATGAAAAAATGGAAAGCTGATATTTCCTTAAGCAAGTTGTTCTACTAGAAAAAGAAAAAAACCTAATGGTATGAACGCAGTATCAAGAACAATCCCTACAACCAACAAGCAGAGCCACAAAAAGGATATGAACTCAATTACACTCAATTAAAACAATACACACATCCTTTCCAAGTCAAGTAATGCCATCAGATTATAGGATATAAATGCTAGCAGATTCTAGAATGTTTTCATTTCTGAATTTCTTTTCCCAAAATAAGAATTTGACTAAGTTGTTTAAAATTTATATACAGAAAATTCAAATTTTAAAAAAATGAAAGATTGGGGCACCTGGGTGGCTCAGTTGATTGGGCATCTGCCTTTAGCTCAGGTCATGATCCCAGGGTGCTGGGATCAAGCCCCACATTGGGCTCCTTGTCCAGCAGGTAGCCTGCTTCTCCCTCTCTTCCCTGCTTGTGCTCTCTCACTATCTCTGTCTTTCTCTCAAATAAATGAATAAAATCTTAAAAAAAAAAAACTGAAAGAGCAATAAAAATTTTTTCCCCAAAAGTCATCCCCCTCAAAATGAGTCATCTTATGTCTAGCCATCCTTACAATGTCTGTCAAATTACAGCATGTCTCTCAAATGTGGAACTTTATCTTCAAATAAAGTCCTATTTGTTGGAGACACTTTAGGAAAACGTATCTCAACTAATGTAGTTTGGATGATTAGAAGATCACCTAACAATCAAGAAAAAAGAAATTTAACACCAGTTCAGTTATTCTAAGGATGAGACCAAACAATCACAACTGCCAGTTATTATTAAAAACAACTCTTTAAAAAGTAATAGTGCCGGTGGCTGTATAATGGACATAACACATATACAGCCCCTGGACAAATAAAACCAACCACTCTAATGTTATAGCAATAGGTACTTGGGTCTTAGGGTAAAATACCCAGGCACTACACTATAGATTCAAAAAGTTTCATATTTCAAACAACACAAAAGGAAATGAATATGACATATGGACCAGAAAACTATAATAGGACTCAAAAAGCTAATCTTCTAATGATAATAAAGTCACTGATGTCTAAGTACATTTGATGAGTATAAATGCTATTCATTCATGAAACATTAGGAGAGAAAATGAGGGAGTACCTTATATTTAGATATGTCATAAGCAGCCCCATAAGTAAATGTCTTCAAGTTAAAGATAAAATCTAAGATTCAAGTAAAATATGGCCCCTATTAAATATCTATGACCTGGTCAACTGAAACAGCTATCACCATCAGTGATAAAATTTAGCTAAAACTTCTTATTCTTTTCTAGTTCCAATTCACTTTTTGAATTATTTTGCCCACAGAGGTTAAGGCAAACAATCGCATTAATTTAAACATTAACAACTACCATTGGGAATGAATTTTTCTGAGAAGCCTAAAAAAGTCATGTTACCAAGATGTTTTAATAGGAAACCTTGGAAAGACAGGTCTTTAATATCAACAGAAATATTTTCTTACATCCAGGCAGGATTAGGACTATCACCTTATAACGACTCCAGACAAAACAATCCTCCGGTCCATTAAATTTTTAGATTTGAGTCCTAAGTCTGAGACGGAGAGATAATCTTTCCAAAACAAGAAGCCTCTCATGAGCTCAACCTAGTGATAGGCCCTAAATGTAACAGGCCAGTGGCTAACACCTAGTAATTGGCCACACTAGCCCTCTATGGCCACACCCTGCACCCTGCCTCTGCCTCCAGCTTTTCCTCATTCCCCTTGAGACTGCTCAGAGCTCCTTGCCAAGGTCTGGCATGGCCATAAACTGCTCAGGAGTTTTGCTGATGCAATTCCTTTTTTTCCTCAGGCTTGCTCCCGAGGCTCTTATTTTTAACTTTATTTCACCACAGTGAATGCATGAATTTTGCCTCCAACAATAATTGGAACAGCTTCAAGACTTGGCCTTTTACTCTGCCGGTATTGCTGCTGATCCATGCTCAAGCAGGGCCGTAGAGAGCACCCGGCGTAGCCATGGTGGAAGGAATCGAGTAACCTCCTGAAACAACACGTGGAATACAGGACTCTCACCAGGACATTGGTCTGGCAGCTGCTGAGGCCAGGAGCCAGCCGCTCGAGGTGCCAATGTCTTCCTCTGGAGGCTCATGACATTAACTGTTAGCCATGGCTGAAAGTACAGAGCTAAACGAAAGATTCATTCCTGATCCAAATTACCTCTCTCTTCACAATGATGGGGCAGGGGGTGTTTACTAAAGTCTAAATCGTTTTGCTTTTGCTTATTCACACAGAAAACACAGGAAACCATCAAAATGTGGTTTAAAGGATGGTAACTGCACGACAAGCAGAAACTGCACTGTTTCTGACTGTAAGAAGCTTCCCACTTCTAGGATTACCCTTTTCCTCAAACCTTTCTTTAGGATCCTCAGAATTTCTCCCATATGTCAGGGTATCCCAACACTGGAACTCAAACCTCTATCAGCACAGGCCACACCTCCCTTATGCTTACAGACTGTCATAGTACACACAGCCAGTGGAGGTCACTATCAGACAAACTAATCTTGAAAATGAATCTTCAGTTGAGAGACCGGAAGTCTGGATGTTATTAAGAAAGCTACAATGCTACAATTCTATAAACTGAATTGTATTAATACAATGAAATACTGGATTATAAAACACCCTTTTAACTTAAAAGACTGTAATAATAAAAATCTCTAGTTGAGAAAGGAGCGATTTGATATAAAAAAAAGGGTAAACACACTGATAAATTATATCCTAACATATAATTTTAAGTTCCTGAGAAGTGCTACTATTATATCACACATCTTTAAACTGTAGTCTCTATTACTAAATGAAACTCAGTGTGAAATCAAACGAGGATCCGAGCTCAAAGAAAATGTGGCCTTACTGAGCTCACGTATACTCACCTGATCTGGTATGTTCTCCTTCACACGGGTCCAAGCCCCGGCTTTATACAAATACTGGGCTGGGCTCAGAAATTTTGCCCTATATTCAGAATTCACCTTCCTAATAGAAACGAAAATGAGAGTAAATATTTCACCATGTTGATCATCTAAATACATGGTATTTTTCTTCTAAAATACGCACCCAAGTCTTTGATGTCTCCAAGGAGTAAGCTTCTTTTTAGGCTGGTTTGACTCTTTTGATTCCATCTCTGCTTCTAATTTTAAAGGATCATCTCTTTTATTACACTAAAATGGAAATAATTTAAACATTTTATGTTTAAAATAGATTATACATTAAAGTGAAAACATAAATGTCATAAAATATGATCAGACAATCGTATTATAATTCTGTTTGCGGAAGTAAAGATAACCTAAAAGTCGCAAGCAATCAACAAGCAAGTTTTGAAACTAGTATACCTGGTTGGTTTTTTGAAGTATAGCTCAGGATTTGGTTCACTTTATAACAATGACTTTTATATCCTTAGCTAGGAAAAAAAACCTTTTAATTAACAAATAAACATCTAAAAAAAAAACCTCAATGTTACTACCTATTAAACAGTGCTTTTACATTTGACTTTGATATTCTAAATTTATATTTAATTGTGTTACAGTAATTAAGTAGGTTCCACACCCAGTGTGGAGCCCAATGCGGGCTTGAACTTGTGACCCTGAGCTCAAGACCTGAGATGTGATCAAGAGTCAGATGCTTAACAGATTGAGCCAGCTATGCGCCCCTAGTGTTACAGTAATTACATATAAGGTCCCACTGAGTAAGTTACCAACCACATTGCTTTACTGAATAACTTAACCATTTTTTTCTGCCTGATATCACAAATCCAAAAATATGTATATATGTGTGTCTACAGAAATATACATGCCAATTTACTTTTAGTCATAGTATTTTCTATTTTTAGAACCCATAAGTATTTATTAACTATAACATGCCAGAAGATTTGAAAATAGGACTTATACCCCATCTACCTATAATTTACAATAATTTTAACCTGACACTGTAACTTAAATGAGATGTAGTTTCAGAGGCAGGCATTTGTACATGCTGAGGTAAATCACATAATTTAGACTAGCTGTAATTTGCCACGCTGAAGCTTTGGTTTAAAAATGCATGTATACGTACTTTAACTAAATAAAGAAATAACATAAAACATAACATAACATAACATAACATAAAAAAGGGGGCACCTGGGTAGCTCAGTCCATTAAGCATCAAACTCGATCTCAGCTCAGGTCTTGATCTCAGGGTCCTAAGTTCACGCCCTGAATTGGGCTCCACACCCAAAAACAAACGGACAAATAAACAAAAATAAAAAAAAAAATACACGTATGTATGTGTGTTTGTGTTTGATCTCCATTATTTAAAGTATATATTTCTATCTTTACTGTTACCCCTATAGCTCACATTACTGTAAGACCAATCATTTGCTATTAGGTATCACAGACTTAACTGCCGTATTGCCAAGCACTTGCCACAGTATTATATTTATTTAGTCATATCTCTGTCTCCCCCTTAGCCCAAAAGCTGTGTCGGGCTTAGCGTGGTTATCGCTGTATTTTCAGTACCTACCTAGTGCCTGGCTCCCATTAAGTGCTTAATGAAGATGTGACACTTAATGAACTAACAAATGAATTACTAAACTAGCTAAAACCAAAAATCTCAGGTAGTGTTTGGTAAAAGAAAACATGTAGAGTCTAAAATTCCAAGTTTTTTATTTTGTTTAAAATTAAGAGGGGGTGCCTGGGTGGCTCAGTCGTTAGCGTCTGCCTTCAGCTCAGGTCATGATCCCAGGGTCCTGGGATCAAACCCTACATCGGGCTCCTGCTCAGCGGCGAGCCTGCTTCCTGCTTGCCCTCCCCCTGCTTGTGTTCCTCCTCTCGCTTTCTTGATCTTCTGCCAAATAAAAAATAAATATTTAAAGTTAAGTATTGATGAATACCTTCTCTTCAGGAGATACTGCTTCAAAATTTTCATTCTCTTTCAAATCATTTCTTGATTTTGGTTCTTTCACTGGAGATAAACCCTTGAAATTTCTTCTGTACTCAGTTTCATGGATGATTGAGTTACCTTTGAATTGTGGAACAAATTTGCTTTTATTGTGGAAAACCTTAAAACAAAAATTACTTTAGTTTAGTTTTTTTGCTGATTAAGTATAGAAAACTTAGTTTTTCAAATGCTTTAAGAATTTCACATATAAAGTTGAATTATACGATACCAAAAAAATTATATAACTGTTTATAATTCCATTTCATATAGCTAATTAACATCCAAGGGACAACAAAAGCAAAAATAGACAAAATGGACAGCATCAAACTAAAAAACTTCCTTACAGTAAAAAACAAACAAACAAACCAACAACAACAAAGAGGCAACCTATGGAATGGGAGAAAATAACTGCAAACACTACATCTAATAGGTTAATATTCAAAATATACAAGGAACTCAAGCAATTTGATAGCAAGAAAACCACCTGATATTAAAAATAGGCAAGGGAGGGGCACCTGAGTGGCTCAGTCAGTTAAGCATCTGAGTCTTGGTTTCAGCTCAGGTTATGATCTCAGGGTCCTGAGACTGAGCATAAGAGTCTGCTCAAGGATCCTCTCTCTCTCTCTCCCTCCGTCCTCCTCCTCCCCCACTTGCTCTCTTCTCTGAAATGAAAAAAATCTTTGAAAATTTTTTTAAAAAATAAAAATAAAAATGGACAAAGGACATAAAAACAGACATATACCTCAATGAACAGAATAGAAAGCCCAAAAATAACCTTATGAGTGAATAAATATTCAATTAATTTACAACAAAGGAGCCAAAAATATTCAATAGGGAAAGTATAATCACTCAATAAATGGTGTTAGGAAAACTGGACAGTCACATGCAAAAGAAGAAAACTGGACCCTGTCAACCCAAAATGGGTCAAAGATGTGAACATAAGGACTGAAACTATAAAACTCCTAGAAGAAAACATAGGCAGTAAACTCCCTGACATTGGTGTTGACAGTGATTTTTTGGTTATGACACCAAAAGCAAAGGCAATAAAAGCAAAAATAAACAAGTGGGGCTGCATCAAACTAAAAAGCTTTTGTACAGCAAAAGCAAGTCCCAACAAAGTGAAAAGGCAATAATGGAATGGGAGAAGATATTTGCAAATCATACATCTGGTAAGGGGTTAATATCCAGAATAATAAAGAACTCTTACAACTCAGTAGAAAAGCAAAAAGCTGATTAAGAAATGGGCAGAGGAATTGAACAAACATTTCTCCAAAGAAGACATATAGATGGCCAACATGTATATGAAAAGTTACTCAACATCAGGGTGCCTGGGTGGCTCAGTCAGTAAGCATCTGCCTTCGGCTCAGGTCATGATCCCAGCGTCCTGGGATCGAGTCCCACATAGGGCTCCCTGCTTGGCGGGAAGTCTGCTTTTCCCTCTCCCAATCCCCCTGCTTATATTCCCTGTCTCACTGTCTCTCTCTCTCTGTCAAATAAATAAATAAAATCTTAAAAAAAAAAAAAGGTACTCAACATCAATAATCATCAGGGAAATGTAAATCAAAACCACAATGAAGTATCACCTCACACCTGTTCGAATAGCTATTATCAAAAATACAAAAGATAACAAGCGTTGGCAAGGATGTGGATAAAAGGGAACCCTCTTACACTGTTGGTAGGAATGTAAATTAGTACAGTCATTATGAAAAACAATATGGAAGTTCCTCAAAAAATTAAAAATAGAACTACCCAACAATTCTACTTCTGGGTACATTTCTGAAGGAAATGAAATTAGTATCTCAAAGAGATATCTGCATTCCCACATTCATTGCAGCATTATTCACAATAGTCAAGATGGGGAATCAACCTAAGTGTCCACCAATAGATGAATAGATAAAGAAAATGATACACACAATTAGAGGAATACCCTTCAGCCTTAAAAAAGAAGGAAATTCTGTCATTTGCAACAAAATGGATGAACCTGGAGAACATATGCTAAGTAAAATAAGCCAGGCACAGAAAGACAAATGGAGCAGATCTCACTTATATTGGAATCTAAGTAAATGGAACTCAGACACAGAGAGTACAGTAGTGGTTACCATGGTCTAGGGGGTGGGAGAAATGGGAAGATGCATGCCGAAGAGTACAAAGCTCCAGTATGCAGATTAAGAAAGCTCTGGAGATCTAAGGTACAACACAGGGACTAAAGTTAATACTACTATATTATATACTTGAAATTTGCTAAGAGAGTAGAGCTTAAGACACACACACACACACACACACACACACACACACACACACAAAAAGGTAATTATGTGATAAATGTGTTAATTAGCATGATTGAAGTATTTTACAATGTATATGCATATCAAAACATTACATGTATACTGTAAATGTATATGTATCACAGGTTGTCAATTATACCTCAATAAAGCTGGGAAAAAAAATCCAAAAATCAACTTTTTACACTCATTACTGATTAACAGTTCCTATAATAAAAATAACAATGAATTCTGGTACACTGAAAAGAAATTTTAAAAATTTTAAAAAAAAATGTTTAAGCAAAAAAAACAAACAAACCCAGAACCATATCTTTTCTCCCCAGAGTTTCCCACCTCTCCCTCCCATCAGTATGGTAATGAGTAAAATAGGCATATTTTAATGATATGAACAAAGACATTCACTATATAAGGCAATTCTGTTGTTAGCTCTACAGGTTTTTTCCCTTCTTGATATGACTTTTTTTTTGTCCTCCAAAAAGAGAAGATTCTTAACATTTTTAAATGTCTGATGTGTTCATTTGTTCTGTTTCTCTACTTTGCTTATCTTTAGCTTAATGTAAGGGGAAAAAATTGGTAATTATTGTTTGTATTTTTATCTTTTTTAAGATTTTACTTATTTACTTGTCAGAGAGAGAGCGCGCGCACAAGCAGGGAGAACAGCAGGCAAAGGGAGAAGCAAGCTCCCTGCTGAGCAAGGAGTCTGATGGGGAACTCACCCCAGGACTCCAAGATCACCACCTGAGCTGAAGGCAGATGCCCAACTGGCTAAGCTACCCAGGCATCCCTATGTTTTTATTTTTAGATATTTCTTTTTATCTTTAATATTTTATAATATGGTGCTATTTTAGAGCATATTACCACTGTCCACAAAGAAAGAAAAAGGAAAAGATACGGAGCACAAATAAGCTGTATTAACGCTTTACAATGCTGACTAGTGCATCTTCGCACAGATCAAATCCAGAGTATCTTTTTCCCGAGTATAACACCTCAAGGACTTTTCGGCCAAAAATTGTTCAGACTCCTTTACATATTAATACAAGACATCCTTTCAGAAAACAGGTGTTTGATAAAATAGAACTGAATAGCTTTAGAGGTTCCCTATCAACAAGCATTGTGAATTTCCATCACATGGCTCTTCAATCCAGACCCTGAAACTGATACGCTTTGAATTAACAAAGAGTATTTGCTTCCCCCCGAAATTATTTGAAACCTTCACTGATGAAAGCAAAGAAACTACAAGTGAAGGTATCGCCAGCGGTTTATTTTATACTATACTTTGAAGCCTATAAAAAGAGAATTTCTACACAATGTTTCCACTGAAATATGTAAAAGCTGTCAGTGGAGCTTTGATTTGAATCAGCTTCAGCATAAAGGTGAAATGCTCTACAAAAACTGAACAATAACAATTTTCAGGCAGTAAGTAATTTTGTAGGTACACTTAATATTCAAGAACACTTGGGAGCCCGCAAAAAAAGTACTGTTCCTATTGACTAGATTCACAAAGGGTTCAAACATCACCTCATGCTATTTTATATGTTCCCAAAAATGTTATACAAATTTCAGTTTTTTAGAAAACTGAATAACAAGTAAGCAAGCCCAAAGCCAACACAATTTATTGGCTCCCAGGTATTATTATCTTAATATTATTGCCTTGGTGAATCTACCCTCTCAGTCCTCAGGGGTATATAGATTACAAGTGAATGTTGAGATAGAAGAGAAAATGAGGGTATATGAAGGGGTGTGATTGTTTATAAAGAAAAATGCCAAGATCATGAGGAAGAAAATTCTAAGCTACCACGGGCCTCTGCAGATATTCTAAATGAGATATTTCCTTACCAGGGCCTAGAAGTATGGTCAAGAACATAAATGAGATGGTAGTAAAACAACAGAGTATTTATTAGCAATGGTTGTCCAGAACCAAAAACTGTGTACAGGTACAATGAAATCTAATATCACATTTAGTTAACATTATAGCTTTTGAATTTCATAAATATAGTTAAAATGACTGTTCCTATTACTCCTCAATTGATACAAAAGCCAGATTATGTATCTTATCTTACTTTTAACATATTTTGTATTTATTAAAATATCCAAAGCAGTTATGCTTTTCTTGCAAGACAGAAAACATGCAACATATTAGTCAACAAGCACAATATTTTAGATTAAAAACAATTTTAATAATTTTTTTATTAAATAAAAAAAGTCTCACAGCATGCAGAAACTTACCAGGCATCAAGTTTCATTACCCTGTCTCATATTTAGTGTGTGTGATGGGTCTGGCAACAATGATCATCAGTAGCCTAGGACAGTATCATATTACTACTATAAATCAGAAGTAATAGAATGGTTTTAGCAAGAATCTCATTTTCACTTTTCTAGAATCTACCTCCAGGCCTACTTAAGTATCTAATTTCTTCTAGCTCTTAGTTCTGTGTAAATCTGCATCACTCTCATCAGATGATGATACTTAAAAATGTATTACATCCATTAAACTACCTGATTGGCTGCAAAAACTGGAGCAGTCTCTTTAGGGGTCTTCCAAACAAACTGCCTTTGATACTCAGAATTCCTCAAGATATCGCGTGAAGGAACAACGGTCAATCCTGCTTTCTTCCGAAGAACTCTATCCAACTGTTAGGGAAAGAAAAATCCCACCCAGAGTCATTAAAAGGTTCTATTCAAACTTTCTCTTGTGCTATGGTAAAACAAAAACAAAAACAACAAAAAAACCATATAACATGAAATCCACCCTCTTAACAAATTTCTAAGTATACAGTATTGTTAACTAAATGCACACTGTTGTATAGCAGACTTTTTTCAATTGATAAATAATCTCCCTTTTAAACAAACTATTTAAAATTCCTTTCTTACTATTGTCAAGGAATTTTATTTCTTAATTTCTGTACATTCCAGAAAAAGATAGCATCTTTCAGCCCCTTCCTACGAATTATTCATAATTAGACCTATTACTAAGAAACAGCAGCACCTCGCCTCATCCACACATTGCTTCTGGACACCCTTCCCCGGCCCACCGCTTACACATCACCTTCCTTGATTCTACCGTGCCCCCTTGGCTTTCACAACAAGACACGGATTCTTCACTTCTGATTGCCTCTCCGTGGCTCCAGTGGACATGAAATGGGGAAGCAGCAGTGGACTGGCAAAAAACGTGGGAGGCAGTGAGATGTCTGCTCAGGTCTCCGCAGCCTATGCTTATGTGCTTGCAGGGACCTTCTCCAGGCCAGGTGTGACATAAGAGAGCAGAACTCCAAGATCTTGGAGATGCAGCCAGAACTGCCCTTCCTTTTGCATTTTGTCAATTGCGATTCTGTTTATTTACACAATAAGAAATTGAAAAGGGCCTAGGTAGAAGTCAGCTCACCACCCCTGCCAGAGGTAATGGCTTACTACTCTCCTTCTGTCTCAATCTGATCTCTCCCTTAGGACTGTAGTGCTGATACAGGATGAATAAAATCCAGAAGCACACTGTCCATTCAATGAAGAGATATCTTAGTATAACAGGTACAAAATGGCAACTCTTAAGAATAGAATTCCCAAAAACTAAAGCCAACAGTCTCTTAACTATTCTAGAAGACATTAGATAAGAAAACAACATTGGAAAATTTTTAAGCACAAAATGTAGTCTTACTGAAATGATGATGAAATTTACAAAGAATTCTATGCTTTCAAAAAGAAATACAGTGAATATACCTACCCTGTTATCTACTTTTTCTGAATGCAGCTTGGTAGAATGCTCCAGGCCCTCATTTTCATTAACCGGTATATGGTTTGCTATTACATCTGCATCATTTTCCACAATATCTGAAGCCCCTTCAGCTCTGGAGTCTGTAGAGTGAGATCTGGTTCTTTTGGGAACCCTGGAGGCTTCTAGTGCAAGAACTCTTTCTTGGTTAACATCTTCTTTTTGTTCTCCCTTCTGTGATTCTGCTATTTCTGCGGCTTCAGGTTTTGGGGATGTAGCCACATCGCTCTCTGAGATTGCTCCATTCCACTCAAGAGACTTGGAAATCTGTGTGTCATGATAAGGGACTCTTCTTTTTGAAATAAAACTTGGCTCTCTTGTGATTCCTACAAAATATAGTGTAAAAAAACTGCAGCTACTAAAGTATAAAGTTACAAAGACAATTTTTCATAACACTTATGAGAGAAGAAATGGAATTGAAAATTCAGGTGAGATACAATGTCCTTCAAGTGGCATACAAAAAAGATAGGTATAGTTTGTCAACATAAAATCTTTAACTATGCTTTTAAAAAAGTACTGAAAGTTTGACAAGAAAAAAAATTAAAAATTGGGGTCACAGTGTTCGAGTTAGCCTAACATAAGTCACTAGAATTGCAACGTGACAGGCCTAGCAAGCCAGGCAGGACATGTTGCCTCCGTTTCTAATTTCTTTCCTGTGCTACTTAACAGAACAATGGGCCCTGGTACTGTCAAAATTTGGAACTTTTCACAAAGCTGCTCTTATGCACAGTTGACCAAGTAGAGAAGGGATGAGATGTCATTATGCTGGATCTTGGTTCTACACTTGCCTTGATTTCCTGAGAATTAAAGAGAATGAACCCTTTTAACAGGCGCTAAGATACTATTTCTCTATATTTCTGCCTGGCAAGCAAATGTCCAAAAAACTTAACCTTCTACCGAAGTAAGAGGAGCTCTGTGGAATGACAGTCACTGAGATACTGTCCTAGTTTGGGGCCATTCTTTAAATAGAAGGCTGTGCAGGGTAAGGAAGAAAGAGTAAGACTAGAGGGAAGGAAAGGAAAGGTGGCCTGAAAATCTGGCATGACATAAACCCACACAGTTCTTTAGCCTCTGTGACAGATGTTTTGGCCATTGAAACCAGGGTCACCCCCTTACAATGCTTCCCTAGACTAGTGGCCTTCAAACTGGGTGCATATGTGTCTGGAGGCAAACGGAGACATTGTGGGGGACAAGCAGAAACAAGCCGCTTAAGGGTATCATTTTGCATATCCTAACTCTATATGCACTATTTCCCAACATTTGTCTGCTTGAAAGATGCACCTGTCATCTGTAGTCATCATTCCCACCCCGGCTTTCCCACTTCTCAAAAGGGAGACACACCTCTCAGCCCCAAGGAACAAAAAATTCTCCTAGGTGTGGAGGATAAACAAAGGGACAATTCAAGAAAGAATTCACTACTGAGAATATCTGAAAGCAAAGCAAAGAAAGCAGAGATTACAAATAACAAAGAGTGCCTTATTTCATTCAGGTCCACACCTTTCCCACCTATCTATCTTAGAATTAAAATTCAGGAGTAAGAGTGATGGCATGTGAAATCGTTGTGAAATGAACACATTTATAGGAATTGAAAAACAAAGTTAGACTTTTTTCTCAAAGAAAATATTCTATTTTGCCTTATTAGTTTGCCAATGAGGACTGACTTTACCAATTATATAATGAATATTTACCAAAAATTGAATGAGCTACACTGGCAGCTCGAAAGTTTTAACAAAACATATATGAAATATATGCACAATATTCAATATGCTGGAAATCATATCCTTTGAAACTATTTGTTACACTTACAATTAAAAACATTAAATATCAACTTAAAAATGTGGAAGGATACAAAGACTTTCTAAACTCTCTTAAGGGATCTGAAAGCAAAAGTTTGAAGACCATTGCCCTAGACTTCCCTTTGCTTTAACACAGAGAGGCTTCTGGTAGAATAGCAAAATAAAAGGGGAAAGTTCTCAAGTGGTCTGTCCTTCTCTTCCAGCATCAGCAAAAACACAGGAAGGGGAAAAAATACATTACGTTAACAGAACATCCAGCCAACCCTAGGTAAAACTGCTGTTACTCCTTTCTGAACATCCTGGAGTTCTCGCTCTGCTCTTCCCCTTTACTTAATATTTCCATTAATATACCTCCCCTAGACTGGTACTGCCTTCATAATGTACCATACTCCAAAGTGGCCTTGCTCCCAGTCTTGTTTCAACACACCCTCAAATGTAGTTGATCTAAGCGCAAATGTTTTCAAGGCAACAATCTGGTTAACTCCGGTGTCATAACAGGCCCTCAGTGGAATATCTACACTTTAAGATTTACTTTGGATTAATCTAATGGGCCTCAGATTTGTAGAATTTTGAGTCATTTGGAGGATTCTGAGCACCACCTTGCCCAAGAAGCAGGGACATCCACTGGTTGAAGTCAGGCTCTGAGCAAAGTATCCTGATGCTTCAGAGGAACCCAGAGCCACTCACTCGAGTCCACTCTTCCTTTTGTTCTCCAAACCTAATTCTAGAAACACTCTTCTCATTTTACTAACTTCCCAGGCTTGCAAAAATTATACTTATTTCCTGTCTTTTTTTCTCCTGGTTTCAAATATCTAATATTTGGGGGGACATATTCAAGCACTCTCAGATGTGGGGCCCCAAGCACTCATCTGTATAGATGCTCCTGGCCCTTAATAGAGCCAGGTTTTCAAATCCAGGTCAGGTGTGGATTTCAAATCATGGTTTTGCCACTTACTATGAACTCTGGGAAAGCTACTTAATCTAAGTTTCCCTTCCTGAAGACCCTAGGAGTACACCTCCCAGGCTTGTCTGCTCTCAGCTTTCATGTATCAGCTCAAATATTACCTCCTCAAAAAGGCCTTTCCTTGCCATCAATCCAGCCCTCCCACCAGTTACATATATGCTAGCCTATAACAACCTGAAATCCCCTGGTTTATTTATTGAGTTACTTTTTTACTGTTTTTCCCTAGAGTTAGAGTCTTTGTCTGGTTCAAGGCTATCTCCCTAGAAGCTGGGATTAGTCCAGGTCTATAGGAAGCCCTTAATAAATATTTGGTAAAAAAAAAATGGCTGAACGATGCTTCACAATTTTTAAACATTTTGCAAACTTAACCCCAAGGTTTATTTAAGCTATAATGACTATTAGTTTATTCAACTTACCTAATTGATCTGATCTAAGTCCAGCCCATGGGTACCTTCTCCCCACTGACGGATTATAGGACTCTGACAAATAGGACTTTTTCCACAGAAAGTTTCTCTGGTACTCACTCAGACCCTGTAATACAAAAGACAATTTGAGTACAATGCAATTAATGGATGTTGTTTTAAAGAAGACATGAGTAAAAATAATTTCTGAACCACTACAGAGAGTTAAAAGTTGAAAGAAGTTGATAAACACACAAGAACTCCTTGATAGCAGCTACTGCTTATCCAGCCCCATGTTAAGCAGTTCACACGTATTCTATCCTTTAATCCTCACAACCATCTGAGGCAGATACCAGCAGGAATCTGAGCTTCTGAGTGGTTACCTGTTTGCTGGGTGTCTGATTCCAAAGCCTGGGCTCTTGTCTGATAACAGGTGACAATCCAAATCCTCGTCATTATAATTATCCTAACTAATTAAGTTCTCAGTGTGTACACAGTATCATGTATAATGCCTTGTACCTTCCGAAATTTTGAAAAGTCTACCAAAGAGAGACAAATTTACCTCCCATTCTGGATATACGCCCTTAAGACAAAAGAATAAAACAGGGTTTGTGAAATGCTGTGGCCAGGTGTCACACTGATGGGTGTCTGACAGCTACCACCTACCTGAAACTTAGCACAACTATGAACAATGTGTATTTCTTACACCCTGTCCTTACATTGTCAAGGTCCCACTTCTCACTCCTTTAAAAGACATAGGCAATTTAAAGTTTTAAAGGGTAGGTAGGGGGCAGGGGTTAAAAGCATAAGCTGTGAAACGGGGCCACAGGTGTCCCAATCTGAAGCCACCTTAGATCTCATTACAAAGTGCCCTCCTTCCATCTACTCCCGTGTCCTCCAAAATCAGTCTCTCTTAACACCAACTACCGCTTCCACACTGCACTAACTTGGAAGTGTGTGCGAGCGGAGAGGGAGCTAGGTGGAGGAGACAATCATCCTCCAGGATTGTGACTGGCAGGCTCGGAAACTGGCAGGCTCTGCGGGGCCCAGGAGCGCCGCGCAGAAAGCCAGCGAGGCCCCCGCGCCCCGCACCCACCCCGCCACGACTCCCCCCAGCAGCCTTCAGATCCGGAGACCACGGCCTCACCTTGAAGCGCACCGGCATGTCGCCCGGTGCTGGAGCCCCCGCCACTCCGACAGTTAACGGGACAAAAAGCCCCGAAGGGGCGGGGCGACAACAGTCGGTTCCCTAGCAAAATCCCAGGCCTGGCGTCCCCGACTACGCGCCGGCGCACTCTGCGCTTTCCTCCTTGAGCCCTGTCGCTCTGCCTTTCCCCGCCCATTCTGCGGCCTAAGAACCAATAGAGGCTCGGGGGACTTACTGCCGTCGTTAAGATTCGACCAATCAGTGCCCGAAAAGAAGACGCCCGCCTCCCGTGACAAATCCCGGGGACTAACAGAAATGGCGGGCGGAAGACTGGCCAATGAGGTTCCCGGAACCGGGGTGGGTGGGGCCCCGCGGGAGCTTCGTCCTGGAGAGAGCTTTGCGGCTCCTGGCCTTGCGGGTCCTGTGTGACAATGGGTCTACCGACTGGTGGGATTCGTGTGTCGCAGGCTCGCTGGGCCGGGTTCGTGACGTCATAAAACATGAAGGTGTGTTCTTAATTCCAAATCTGTGACGAAACCGAAATGTTTCTTTTTCTGATATGAAAATGTTCAAGTCTATTCTGAATACCCGTTCCTCCAACTGACAGCCATGTTACACTACTTACTGTCACATCAAAAGAGGTCGGCAAATAACAAAAAGCAGTAAAATTGACATTACAAGAGTCACCCTGTAATCTTCTGGGAAGATTCTGGGAAGTAGAAGTGGATGTAGTTGGAAAGAAGTACATGGGATTCTCTTGGGGTACTGGTAATATTCAGTTATTTTGACCTGATTATTGATGATTTGACTATTTCTTTATAACTTTTGTTAAACTTTGCATATATGTTTTATTATGCAATGTCTTGTATTATGTCATATTTTAAAATAATGTGGAAAAAACAGTGGCATAATAATACTTACCCTAGAGTTTGTGCAACAACCCTACTACAGCATTTGTTATTTAGTGGGTACAAAATGAATTCCCTTGGGGAAAAAAAAGGGGGGTCAGCAAAAAATAAATATTGCTTAGGCAGACCAAAAAATTTTTTAGTGACTCT
Organism: Enhydra lutris kenyoni; assembly: GCF_002288905.1. NCBI lineage: Eukaryota > Metazoa > Chordata > Mammalia > Carnivora > Mustelidae > Enhydra > Enhydra lutris. The sequence continues at coordinate 31,935,117 of NW_019154091.1, read as the reverse complement.
TGAAAGAGAAACTGCTCACTTCCAGTGATGGCATTGCCTCCTACTACCCTGCCCCACCAAAAAAAAAAAAAAAAAAAAAAAGCACATAGAGCTCTTACGTTAGAAACATGAATGATGCCTGTGAGTCTCAACTTCCAAAGCTTCAGCATTGTCTCTCCTCTCACTCATTTTAAAAAATAAAATTCCATCTGATTATAATAGATTGCTGCCATCATCAATAAATATTCCTCCAGATTCTACCACTGACAGAACATGGAAAAGAAATAAATTGTCCAGACAGTTGTCTAATATACTTGCAGAAGATGAACATTTATTTATTCAATCATAGTATAATGTATAGGTACTAAATTTTCAAATGACAGGTATAATAGTAAGGACTATAGGAGTTGAAGGAGGGAGTTGTCCTTAAAGGCAGAGATGATTAGAAGAAGCCTCAGGAAGAAATATTCAGACTCAGCCTTGAAGATTAGAAGGACTGAAATAAGTAAAGAGGAAAATAGAACGATCAAAGGGCAGATGTCTGAATGGAATGCTGCCAGGCTTCTTCCAGAAACAATGAAAACCATGCCTTTACTTTTGTCATTTGTTGACTGAGGAAATATACTCTCTTTTAAACTTCCAAATATTAATAGCAGTCCTTGATGCTCTAAGCATTTTCTGCAAAGACTTGTCTTCCTGAATCCTAATTGATGTCTCTGTTCTTCCTCATCATCACGGAGATACTTAAAAATTCATTTGAAGGAGGCACCTGATATCTGAAACAAAAAGAATATTAAATTAGCCTCTATGTGGCCATGCATCCAGGGGGCCCTTGATAAATGTTAATTGGTGATGACAGCATCTCTGTTGTGTAAATTAAGTATGGCTGAAACAAGACATGGTGGAACATAAAACGGAGGTCCTCTGCAGGAAAACAGCCCAGATCTTACAGAGTAGGAAAAACACAGCTCTGGCTGTATACACAATTTTGTTACCACATAATGCGGAGGTGAAATCAGTAAAAGCAAGCATGTAGAATGTAGCCTGTCTGCTAAACAAGGGCCATGGTAACTGCAGTAGAGCTCTGCTGAGCAGGGAATAAATGACAAGAACAGCAGATGGTAAAAATGACTGAGTCACAACCTGGGTTTGCTGAGATGGGTTATAAGGATTCAAAGAAGAAGAGTACTTTATTTTGTTATTTTTAAAGGAAAGCCCACTCAAGTTAATGAGGCAAAGATGTGCAAATGAAAAAAAGGGACAACCTTAGTAAATGAGAGTTTGTAGCTTGTGTTTTACCAGATTTACACTCTCTGCTACTGCAGGAAGCAGACCCAGTACCTACAATGTTCCACCCAAGTGTTTTGGGGATTCCTAAGGAGGTATCTCACACGTGCTTACAGCTAGCACATATGGTATGCTGGGCAACACTGCCTCGCATTCCAATAGCCACACATCTGTATGGGTCATCGTGCTGCTGGCCACCACAGCCATATTTGCTGAGTACTGAGTCTCCACTGGGAGGCATGAAGCCTCCTCAGATGGCCCAGCCCTGCTGGGCTCTCTCCCATTTTTGTGTTACCCTCTATTAAGTGAGTATCAAAATGTTTTAGAGGGCTTTTCCATTTGTATTTTAGCCTTCCTTCTCTCCAAAGGGAATTCCATAGAGCCTGAGCCAGAAAGTAATCCTCAAGTGATAAGTTTTATTCTGTGTCAATCTATGATATTCTGTTCTAGACGTGCTTCTCTCTTCCACAGACCAAGGCCCTCTTACTAGAACAAGGGTGTCATACCTGGCTCCCTCTTCCCTTTGTTGATTTCTCTATTTCTCATGCATATAGATTTCTCTTTATTACCTGTGAGAGATTAAATTGGTACCACCTCTACGAAAGACAATTTGGCAATCCTTTTGACCCAGCAATTCTACTTTTATAACTTTATCTTACAAATATACTTCCCCATATGTGAAAAATATATATTTAAGGTTGTTTACTGCATTGTTTAGAGTAACAAAAATTGGAACCAATTTAAATGTCCATCCTAGTTAAATATATTATGGTTCTTCCAGGGCCCAGAGCAAGAACGGGCTATGCAGCAGGTTCAGGTGGCAGTGCAGGCTGCTCTGCTCCTTGGGACTCCCAACCCAGCAGATCCAGCTGGGTCAGACCCGCTTCAGGTGTCAAATATTATATCCATCAGGGTCTGGATGGGAAAACAGAAACTACTAGAGGCATTTCAAGAAAGAAAGCTTAATATAAACTGTTGGTTTATGAGTTATTGAAGAACTTAGAAAAGGTAAAAGGAGAAACAGAGAATAGTAATTCCAGAAATCAGCTCATATCCCTGAGATTAGAAGAGCAGAGGAAAATGTTGATGTTACTGGAACACAGAGTTTTTCCCTAGAAGCCTCAGGGAGTTGGCCAGACCTCTGAAAAGGGTCACTGCCCAGCTGGTACTGGTGTCTCTTAGGGAACAAAGTGAGGTTGCCTCTGGGAATGACAGGAAGGAAAGAAGGAAGGAAGGTGAAAGAAAAGAAAAATAAGAAAGAAAGAAAGAAAAGAGAAAGGAAGAGAAAAGAGAAGAAAAAAGAAAAGAAAAGAAAGAAAAGGAGAAGTTGGTGACTGCAACCATCTGCTACCATGAAGCAAAATGTCATCATTAAGGTGCTGCTGAGAGCAAACAGTGAACAAAAGCAAGCATTCCAGTCTCTAGTGTCCTCTCTTAGCAGACCTAACAGGGAGTTAGTTAGCAGGGCCCAAGGGCTCTGCAGAGCCCAGAAGTAAGATTGGAAGTAAGAGTCTGTAACTTGTTAACTTTCACCCACCCAACCCTTTAAAAGAAGGAAGCATTTTTTAATGAGCTAACATGGAATTAGTTAAAAAAAAAAAAAAGTTATAGACATGTGTATAGCATACCATCGGTTGGGATAAAAGAAAGGCAAAGGAAAGAAAGAAAAAATGATGTTATATAATAGCATCATTCACAGGCACTTGTTCCCTCACTCATGTGTCTAACTCTATTAGCCGCAGCTATGAAGACGAAGAACATTTCATTCAACTTACAAATACATGGAAATTCTAAGGTACTGGCAGTTACTGTGGCTATTCTCTTTACGTAAAATAACTCCATTGACCCTTTCTAGATTCACTTTGATTTACATATATTGCAATAAGTCTGTTGCTTCTTTTAGAAACAAAAACATATCAAAATCCTTTAAAAACAACTTTTACTGGCACTTAAAATATAAACATGCTACTTATTCTATTAAAAATAGGACGTCAGTCACTTCACAAATCTAGCAATTTCCCATCATTTTCTTGACAGCAACTGAAACACTGGAGAATTTGTGATTGTATTCGAATTTGTGTTTGTGTTAAATCTGTATGTGCCTCTAACCATATTTTTATTTTACAAAAATTATTACGTATAAGCAGAACACTGTTAGACAAAAGGGTTGAAGAAAGGAAATACAGAGATGAGTAAGACACAGCCCCTGCCTTCAAATCTGATTGCAGTCAAATGAGGGAACAGACGCATATATAAAGAGCCCAGGAAATAAATGATAGAAAGAAGGATTCAAGGAAGGGGCTAAAAATGAACACTCAGGTATTCTGGAGATGCTTTTAAATCCAGTGCCAGGAAGTTTGATCCAAGACTGGGGACTAAAGAGCAGACAGGATAAGACAGCTGCTTTTAAGTTCCATCCTGGGAAACACCTGATCTAGAGAACCTTTCACTTTCCCTTTTGTTCTGCCCTAGGTAGCTGAATCCAGGCCAGAACTAACATTTGCTCCACACTGGGTCTCAAAAAGGTAAGTTAACTTGCTCTCTGTTGTCTTTTTTTCTCTTGTTGCTTCAAAAATCAGAGTAAAGCTGTTTTAGTAACCACCTTTTGTAGCAACACAGTATTCTCCTTGTGTTTGCGTATATGTAATTTTTCTCTCAAATACCTTGCAAGGTAACTGAAATTCCAGTATCCAGGCTTAGTAATGCTCTTGAACTCTGTCACTTCCTCTTGGGTCATATTTAGGTGGGCTTTCCTTGGTAAATCTTGATCTCAGCCTCTGCCAAAAAGCAATCATTCTGACAGCCGCTTTCTTTGGCGTTTTTCCATCAGTTTTAACTGCTTTTTCCTCACATGAATGAATTTCTGATTGCACAACTGAAAAGAAAAATGACAAAATTAAATCAATGGATTCTGTCTCAGAAGCAAAATTGCTGATACTTCACATTAGTGTCAGTAAAAATCAAATAAACAGGCTGTGTGATTAAGACTCACCAATGAGCCAAGGGCAATTTATCCTCCAGACTTTTCACCATGGGATGCCTTTGTTGACAAAGTAGTATCTGGCTTTTGAATCAATGGGGCACCTTTGGAGGGACTACAGGTTCTCCTGTCTCCTGACAACAAGTACTATTTTTTTTTTTTTTTGTGATCTCCAGGGACTCCTAGCCTTACAAGGACATGATTGAATAAAGAAAGCAATTCTTAGTAAGGTATAAGCCACTGCAGGCCTCACATACCATAATAACATGTACCTCTGCTGAACAAGACACAGGGAACAAAATATGAAGGCACAAAATTCTTGTCATTTTAATACCTTCACTCTTGATAATTCTGTTATCTAAAAATTGCCTTCCCTTTTCTTCAGTGATTATTGTCTTAAATCACCATCCTTATGAAAGTATCCACAGGGACACAGGTTTTTCTGGAATTGCTAACTCGGTAGATTGGAAAGCATTAATTCTCTTACCACTTAAAACCAGACATCTTATCTTAAGGTCAGATAAGAAGACACGGTCTTCCTAAGAACCTTCTAAATCTCTACACCAAAAAAAAATATTAAATATTCTTTTATCACATAGTGTATGGCACTTTAAGAACTTCAGGTCAATACCAAATGGCTGTTATTATTCCTTCTGAAATCACTGTTATATTAGTAATGCTCTATCAAATATCAATACAGGACTAAGAATTTTTCAAAACATCAATCAGTTTTCCTCTCCTTAGTGACTTATAATTGTTGGTTCCCTTTAAAACTCATTCATGTGGGTTTGGGTGGAACAATGAGTTCATAAAATCTTAATACTATGTTCCTCCATCAGTCTCTCAACTTCCAGTAATGGAATTAATAATGTTTGACCCTACAGAGAGTGATTTGCCCAATTGTAAAATACTGCATATATGAATTTAAAGAAATTGGTCCAATATCACTGAGCACAACTTACAGAATAGGGTTTAGGTTTATAGGTTTAGGAATCCTGCTTGTTCAAGACCATTAGAGCTGTGGCTGACACTGCAAATCCACTCCAGCCTCCTTCTCATGTGTTACAGAAATTAGAAAGCTGAAAGTCCGTTTGACAGTAGGCCCCTTCACAACTGAAGGTCAGGTATAACTTACACTTTGCTGATGAGAAGCACTTTCATAAACTAAATTAGAGAAAAGCAAGGCACGGGCCCCTGTTTTGATGGCATTAAGTCATGCAGGAGCAAGAGGAGCATGGTTCTGAGAGACCAGCTCCAGCAGTCCCTCCCTGATCACCACAGCAGTGATGGAGTTCCAGAGCCAGGGTTTACAGCAGTGGTTTATTAACTTAGCCAAGAATCTCCTGGTTCAACAACTCCTGGCATTAGTGAGTCTATGCTATGATGTGGCCCTAGAATTTACTTCTTCTGCCTTCCCAAGGATTTTATAAGCCACTCTGTGTCAGTCATCTATTGCCACAATAATGCTGTATAACAAACACCCTCCAAATGGCAGCAGCTTAAAAGTAACCATTTATTACTGCTCATGAGTCTGTGGGTCAGCCAGCCAGTGCTAATAGTCTAAGTTGAGTTTGGCTGACCTCGCTGAGCTTGCTCAAGTACTTGTGGTCAGCTGGTCTCAGATGACCTCAGCTAGGACAACTCTCACTGCTCCCTCACCTTCCAACAAGCCAGCCTGGATTATTCTCATGGGAGAGGAAGCTACCAAGAGGGAGAGCAAAGTGTGCAAGGTCTTTTGAAGTTTAGGTTTAGAAACAGCACACCATCACTTCTGCCACATTCCATTGGCCAAAGCAAGCCAAAAGGCGAGCCCAGATTCAGGAGGTAGGGAAATAGACTCAATCCCTTGAGGGGAGGAGTTACAAAGACAAATTGTAAAGGAGGAAAGAAAATGTGGGGCTATTATTACAATAAATCTGTCTCAACACTGAATACCTAAAAATACCCTTTCTGCTTTTAATAGCTGAATAAATTATGTTCTCTGCAATTTAACTCTGACCAATACAATTGTGGGTTATACATATGCATGTATCTCCATTCCCTCTAAAAATGCTATAAAATGACAGTAGCTGAATAAAACCGGTATAAATTGGCAAGGTCGGAGAGAATGGCAAGGGAGATAACTGCAAAATAGAGATGTTGACAAAAATTGGTGATATGGAGAACAAGGTCTGTTGCAGGCTGGGCTCTGTGGGAAACAGACCCCGAGCTGAAGTTGAATGTGCTGAATGTTTATTAGTGAGGTCCCGTAGGACCAAAACCTGTGGGAGGGAGGGCAATGGAGAAGGACTGGGTAGAAAAAGTCAGGCTTCAAGGCAGGCCTGACAACAACTTCAGCTAACCCCATGCAGAGTCCAGAACTGAAAGGGCCTGTCGGCCTTATCCTGTGCTGGGCCTTAGGCAGGGACCAGCCTTGGGGAAGGTGGTTCCCTGCAGTGGAGGTAACATCACAGGGCACTGACAGTAACAGCAGCAACTGTCCTTCCCTGAAGTGGGACACGGACAAGTGCATCACTGTAAGCATGTTTACTAAGTAAACAAAAATTAACAAAAAAAAAAACAAAACCATGCATTTGAAGCCATAGGCGAAAATATCTCTGTTCCCATGGGGAGCCAGCCTCAACGTAGCTATTAGAGTGTGAGTCCCAAAAACTTCAAGAGGGAAGGATGGTATCTGTCAGCCCTGATGCCCTTGGTTCTGTTTCAGAACTCCCAGAGACAAAACACTGGACCTGGACCTCATGGTGCCCTTTCCCTTCCCTAGCCTGTCTCCTCTACCTTACCATGGCATGGTCCGCTTTGGTCCCCTATCAGGCCACCCACAACCTTGTGATTCCGGAGATTCTGCCTGTGTTGGGGCCAGGCAGACCAGAGCCAGATGCAGGAGCCAGCAGGACACTCTCTTTATGAGTTTCACAGGCAAAGGGTGGGAATTGGAGCTGGACAGGAACACAAAGGAGCTGGAGAGGAGCATCTGAGAGAGAAGCAAAAGAAAAAGAAACTGGACCTGAAGAACTGGCCTAGGACTTGCCTTTTTACGTATAGGTAAATCAAACTCACATTTTCAAAAAAATTGTCAATACTAGTGAACCAAGAGAGAAAAAATATTGACTCCCGAAAATTAATTCCAATTACAGTCATTTATCAACTGATTTCTATCATTTATGCCTAATTACCATATAGCACAATCACAAGCATACATGCCATAAAGTGTATGATCAGTAAATTGATTAGAAAGTTAAACTTTCTGCTATATAGACAGCTGTTAGGGTTTGCTGCTGCTTCCTTGTAATCCAAGGCTCACTCCACAACCCTGGAGGGCACACGAGCTAGAGGGCAACTCCATTCTCTTCTGATGAAAGAACACTCTGTGGAAAAAATCATGTTCCAAGTAAATGTTCTCTTTACAATTCAAGCCACTTTCTTCTTTGAATTGTGATGTTCTCTTGATCATGGGCTTTTATTGTTAAGAAAGCAAGGGTCCAGGGGCACCTAGGTGGCTCACTGGATTAAGCGTCTGCCTTTGGCTCAGGTCATGATCTCGGGGTCCTAGGATCAAGCCCGCATCGGGCTCTCTGCTCAGCAGGGAGCCTGCTTCCCCCCTCTCTCTCTCTGCCTAGCTCTCTGCTTACTTGTGATCTCTCTCTCTCCATCAAATGAATAAACAATCTTTAAAAAAAAAAAAAGAAAGAAAGCAAGGGTCCATTTCCAAAACATGCTTCATCTCAGCGAAATGCAGTGAAATGTGTGCAAACACTCTGTAAATTGGAAAACATTACAGAAATGTGAGCAGTTCCTGGTATTAGGTATTAAGAATGGTCTCCTTTTGTACCATTTGTACCATTCCTCATCTTTGCTCTTCCTACACAGTGGAACTCATGCAGTTTAACATTACTCATTAGTCTCCAATTTATTGTGAATAGTACCTTTTGTGATGATTATTATTATCTAATACTTATTGAGTGCTCATTACATGTCTTATGACTGCGTATGCTGTATCAGAATGGTTTCATCAGGGAGACAGGGCCACTGTAAATGGTAAATCAGGAATAAGGGACTTTATATGGAAATGATGACTTACATATATGTGAGAGGAGCTGGAGGAGTAAAGGTCTAGAAGGTGGCAGCCAGAGGAGTGGAGAGTCACTGATATGTTCAGTCTAAAGTCCTAGATTGTGGATGGAGAGACTCAGCTCTTGGGGCATGTCTGAGAATCCTGCAGTAGCTACAGAATGAGAGCTCACAGAGAGGACTATGAGCCTCTGTGTCCAGTGAAGTCCTAATGAGCCTAAGCAACTATTATCCCAGAAACAATGGTTGCCCTTCATTTTTGCCTACCAAGTCTTGCACAAGTCACAAACTCAAAGTCTCACAAACTCCAGTTTGGAAACACAAAGGAAAGGAGATTCTGGGAAGTTCCAGATGTTCTGGTAGTTTCCAGCCTTAGATAGGAAAAATATTGGTGGTGCTGAGTTACCATCAGGCAGTGCAGCACACAGACAACTCTAATATCTAGGAAACAAGTGTTATTGTTAACATTTTTTGGCAGTTAAAATGCTGAGATGTTTAATGATTTGCCTGAGGTCATATGCTAATAGGTGGCAGAGCTAAAACTCAAACCCAGGTCTGTTTGAGACCCATATCATACTTGTAACAACTCTTATTTAATGGCCCTTCAAAATCTACAAATACTGATTATTGGTCATAATATCAGTATTTAATACTATTTCCTGTTTCTGTGAGGGGCAGAGGCATATGTTTCAACTATTCTAGAACCCTGTGATTAAGAGATACAGATCTCAGGGCTAAAGTGATCTGTCAGGGATGCAAGTCTTCTTTGGGGCCGAGCTGGGATGTTTCTGCTGCCCAAGGAACCCGGGGTTTGGCAGCTTACAGAGCTACACCATCAAGAAGTCTCATTTCTTCCTCTGGCTACAGAAAAATTAATGTCTACCCCCCCCCCTTAATTCTTCCATCCTTTCTACATGCTGTGACCTACACAATAATACCTTGAACCTGTGTTTTGGGAGAAAGGAAAGAATGTACTTTCCATTACCTCAAGCCGAGTGAAAAGAGCTTCCAGGGAACATTTGGAAAGCTTGTCAAATGCTCCTTGGACTTTGTGAAACAGAAAGGGTATTATCTAATTCCTGCCTAGGGATGCACAATGGTGAAAGATTACAGCTAGAATTGCTGGTTTAATGGCAGAATGACAAGAGGTGGGTGCATTAGGAACAAACTACACTTTTGCCCACAGTAGGGCAAAAACATCGGAGTTTCCTTGTGGGCCAAGTTGGACAGATGGGAGCCAGCCAACCTGGAGTCATGTTTGCTTCTACCTCAGAGTATTGTCTTGAGGGGAAACGTGACCCGCGGGTGGATTGTCAGAACACCAGGTGCTGAGGGTGGGATCATGGTGGCTATTGATGTACAGCCCCTCCCACACCAGGGGAGCTGCAGTAGAGGTCCTTGGTGGGCACACCTCCAAAACATCCCTCAAGGGGGAAAGCCAGCAATTGTGCACCTGCCACCTCAGAGGAAATCATTAGATAACAGGTTACACAAGCCACAAAAAGTCTTTTTCATTAATCCTCTCTCCTTCTGAGCCTGGCTCTGGAAAGGTCAGAAGTAGCACCTACGAAGCAGGGAAAAGTAGATGGACAAGGCAAAACAAGCAAGTGGAGAAGTATGTGTCTCTCTCCAACTGGGCACAGTTGCGGGGCGGCAGGGGCGGGGGGGGCAGAAGGAAAGGAAAAAAAGAACTGAATCTGAGTTTTAGACTACATGAAAACTTTAAAAACTACCAACTGGAGGCTGTTCTTGTGACTAAAAGTAAGCAAGGAAAAAAATTTTTTTCCCTATCTATGAGTAACTGAAAAGGTTTGGGTACCAACATTGCATCCAGGAAGGGGTCTGGATGGGAAAGAATGAAGTTGATTTCTGCATGACCCAATTTAGTCCAGTTTGTAAGTAAACTGTCTATACCAACATAACAGGAGTAATGGGACAAAATGAAAAAACTCCTAGCAACTACCAATATTATAGCAGCATCTTAAAATGTCATATAGACATTAGAAAATAAAGTTGAAGCCACCTCCTGCAAGTTAGATTTTAAAAACCCATAAAAAGGGGCACCTGAGTGGCTCAGTAGGTTACAGCCTCTGCCTTTGGCTCAGGTCATGATCCCAGGGTCCTGGGATTGAGCCCCGCATCTTGGGCTATCTGCTCAGCAGGGAGCCTTCCTCTCCCTCTCTCTGTGCCTGCCTCTCTACCTACTTGTGATTTCTGTCTGTCAAATAAAGAAATAAAAATCTTTTAAAAATATATTTTAAAAATCCATAAAAAGAAATAAAATACAATAAAACAGTCATTGAGGAGGTCCAAAATCTGACATTATAATAGGAATTTGTAAAAGGGAAAATGGGGAGGGGTGTGGAAAAAGAAATTTTAAAATTATTTTTCAAGAAATCTTCCCAGAATTGAAAAGATGAGTTTCTAAAATAAACCTCTCATCAATCATATGCATTAATTATTCAGCAAATATCTGAAAATACCATTTTTGTGCTAGGCCCTATTCTAAAACTATAACAAAGACTAAAGCCAAGGATGTAAGTCCCTGCCAAGGAGTTTGCCTCCTCCTGAGAGAGACGGGTAGTTGACAAAGAAATAATGACATTTGTCAGATGGTGATAGGAGTCATTAAGGAAAATTAACCAGGATAAAGGAATATGGAATAATGAGATGGTGGAAAATGATTGCTATTTTAGGCCAGGTGGTCAGGGAAGACCTCTCTGATCATATGACAGTTGAACAGAGGGAGCAAGAGTTGCAGACATACTGGATCTTTATCCACCATGTTTACTAATGTGTCCCAACTGTCTAGAATAGTGCCTGGCTCGTAGTAGACACTCCAGAAACACTTGATGAATGAATGAATCAAAGCATAGGGAAAAGCATATGCAAAGGCCATGATACAAATTCATCCTTGGCTTGTTCAAGAATGCCAGCGTAGCTGGAGCAATGGAAGCTTGGGGAGAAATAGTAGATGATGACCTTATAGACCACGGCAAGGACTTTGGATTTTATTCTGAGACAGATGAAAACCCATTGCAGGGCTCTGGACATCAAAGTGTTATGATACAATTGCTATTGTTAAAGAATGACCCTGGCTTCTAAGAGAAGGTAGACTGAAAGGAGGTGAGGCTGGGAGCAGGGGCACCGCACTAGTCCGGGGAAACGTTATGAGTGGCTTAGATTAGGGTAGTATTCACAGAGATAGTGAGAAATTATCAGATTATTGACAAATCTCGAAGACAGGTTACACAAGACTTGCTGATGAATTAGATGTCATATATGAGAGAAACAGAGAAGTTAAGCATGAAGCCAAGGCTTTTAGCCACAACAGTTAGAAGGATGGAAGGGGAAACTGTTAGGTGCAAGGTGGGATGTGAGGACCAGACACAAGGGTGAGAAATGAGGGCCTATTTAGGACTTAATAATTTTGAGATGCCTACAAGACATACAAGTGGAGATGTCACGTGTATCTCTTTCCTAAACAAATAAATTTAAGGGAAAAATGCATATTCAACTTTGTCCTCCTCAATACAATACATCTATCTCAAGAGCCATACTAGTGACCAGAGTTTAAAGCCCATTTCCAACCCTGAGACCTGACAATCCAATAGTCCTCTCCTCACAGCTAAAATAAAAGCTATTGATTCTCCCCTTTTATGATGCCTATAGGATATTTCCTTCCCCAAATGTATTCCTTGCATTTTCCACATCACATTCTCCTTCTTTCCCCTAGCTTCCTGAAAAATAGGTCTCTCTTATTTTGGAAAAGGAAGCAAAGAAATACAAACCCTTCATTTGACCATCCTCACTTTCTTCCTCATTTACCTGACAAAACTCAGTCGCTTCCCCATCGGGTCTCTGATGAAGCTTTCTCTTCTTAACCCTGATATCCCTCTCCACTCCTATCTTTAACCCAAACCTTTTAAGTCCAAGCCTACAGCCTATTCTCTGATCTGTGCACTTTTGCTGGAGTACTGCACCATTCCCTGTGGTTGACTTCTCACAGGGGCTTCCGCCAGGATTCATTTTTGGCCATCTGCTCTCCTATCTGCATGCTTTCTCCCTTATCATTCCTATAACTGCAGTGAACACCCCCGTGTGGATAACTCCCACCTGCTAATTTCAGTCTTCACTTCTTATCAGAGTTGGACTTCCTAAGAGTATCCAAGCAAAGTGGTGATCAGGCATAAGGGCTGGAATCAGATGGCTCAGGTTTAAGTTTAACTATATAAACATGGGGTTATATTTAGCTTCTCATCCTTTATAAAATGGGAATAATGGTACCTACCTCAGTTTCCATGAGGATTACATGAGTTTTATATGTGAAACACATAGTCCCTGGCACATAGTAAATAATAAATGTTAGCTATTATTTTTGGAGATCACACTATCACTGCAAATTTAATGTATGCAACCCCAAATTCTTCCTTTGCTTCTCTCCCTATCAGTTCTCAAGTTTTTCTGTACTATCACTAGTTTTCAGACCCACAGATTTAACATTTGTAATAATCTTTGATTTACCCATTACTTCATTTTTTAAAATTCAGTCAGTTGACAAATAGGTCTTGCTAACTTTCCTACTAATTTTTCTTCAATCATTTTCTTTTTTCCTTATCCCTCTTCTATGCCCCTGTTTAGTCCCCATCTTCTCACACTAACACAACCAGAACAACAAGCTCCTCATTGGTCTCTGCGGACTCAGCTTCCAAACACAAACCATGGAAATATTATCTAAGTCCTCATGTGGTCTCTCCTTCACTCAGAAAACTTTGAGTTCTGCTGTTTGCATTCCTATCAGGTGAAGAATCGTCTAAGTGGATAGAACTTTCTAGAACTTCCATAATACAGCTCCATTCTATGCAGTCTTATTTTCTTCCACTCACCTGCCTTGCCAGCTCTGTCTCTCTACTACCCCAAGACCATCTCAAGCTCTTTCTGGCCTCTCTGCTTTCATGCACATTGTTCTCACCTGGAATCCCCCCCGCCCCCACCCCGCCACTTTTCTCCAGCTATCTCAGTCCTACCTGCTCTCCAGCCTGGCTCCATTTCAGCCTTCTCCCTGAGGTGTATGACATGAAATTTCATTCATTCCATTACTCCAGTACCTGAAGTCAGCATTTGATTCTATTTACATATCATAACATATTGTTCCATGAAGTGCCAAATATGTCATTTTTTTGCGTATTAGATTACAAGATCCTAAAAGGTTATAATGTTTTCTAAACCCCAGTGTTTCTCCTTTACCCCTTCCCTACCCCATGCCTAGGAAAGTAAGTGGTAAAGACCCAGGAAGTCTTGATGAAAATATAAAAATAATGATAATAATAATTATATACACTGTGCTATATACCAAGTACTCATCTTAGGAGCTTTGTACATATATTAATTTGTTTAATCTTCACAATAATTCTATAAAGTAGAACTATTATCTCTATTTTACAGCTGAGGAAACTGAGGCACAGAGAGGTTAAGTAAGTTGACCATGATTGATTACTGACCCAGAGTAATCTTCACATGTGCAAATATGTGAGAGAATGCAAAATATAATTTAGGAAGACTATATTGTAAAAACTCCGTGGAAGACCCAAAGAAAAGAAATCTTAAGACTTACCCTGGCTTCAGTGATACAAAGTAACTGCATTTCTGGGTAGTGAAGGAAAGAGAATAAATAGGGATCACATTTTTTTAAAAGATACAATTTATTATCTCTTTCTCTGATTCTAAATGAATCACAGAAGAGACTGGAAAAAACATCCAGTCCCACCCCCCCACTCCCTTCCTTCCCATGTATAAATAAGGCCACCCAACTACAACCATCAGTACCTCATGAAATAAGCATCCATGTGAATCAGCTACTGCTCTGCCCTAGAAGGAGACACGTTACATGGTATACTCTGAAAGTCATGTGCTTCTCTTCTTTACCTGTCACAAGGAACCCTTTTGGATATGCACAAATAAGGAAGTGCTGTATGAACTAATTTGCGACTGTTTGAAAATCGGTCAAGTATTCCCCACAAATAGCAGCTCGTCAGCACCTACCTGAACTCTAGGTGTTGACTCTTTAGAAGAGAGCGTGAGGAGGCTGGAGCCTTTCCTCCAGGGCTGGCCCAGCAGGCTGCACTCTAACACGGAAAGCGAATCCCCAAAAGCTGGACTGTCCTACCAGCACTCAGCACCTCCCATGGGTGAAGGAAAGACTGTAGCTTGACTACAGCGCAATACTAATGTGCTGAGATGAAGAGTTGGACTAATTAGTCATTTTCCTGTTGCGTAAGTAGGAATTTGTACCTCTTGGCTTTTTGTTAGAGAAGGAGGGAGAAGTGTGACTTGTTATCTTGGGAAACTCTGCCCAATGAGAGGGGCTGGCTCTTAGGATCTTCCCGGGTTGCCACACAGAGTTTTGCAAACCTGGCTTAAAAGTCTTGAAATAGTTACCTTTGCTTACAGTAGTGGTTGGAAAAATGAAATGGGAATTAAGAAACCTTATAATACAATAGTCTATACCACCTCATATTCAAATATTTTTTTTAGCTCAGATTATTTCCATATGGGTGGAAGACTTCAGATTTAATTTTATTAAAGATAATTAACATCCCTCTGAAACAGTAGTTATCTATATGTCATTCTACCTCCAGCAAAATATTTCTGTTTCACCTGCCGCACATATTCTTGACTGGCATTCAAGTGGCTTATTAGCTGTCTTGCCCCTAGCATCTATGCTGTCTTAATGACTTCTATCCTCCAACACTGTTGAAAGTGACTTAAGCAGTACGGATTCCAGAGGCAGCCTGCCAGATGAAGCAGAGAAGCCGCAAGAAGCATACAATGAAAGAGAAGGGAGTGCAGTTCCCCTGAGATAGGTGTGCGTTAACGTAACCATGGTTTTTAATCTCCTCATATACTCTCTTTGTAACTATACATGTCTTAAATAGTAGGTTCGAAAGAAACATAATAGCTAACAGCTGGACTCTTTCTAGCACTTTCTTATCAAGTACCTTCTAGTTTGCAGCCTCCCACAACAAAGAATGCCTCTGCTGCTTAAGCCCAGAAGCTTGATTTATAAACTTAGCGTAATGAACCCTGTCAAAATTTTATTACCGACTGGTTTGTACCATAATATATACATGGAGTGGCTATTGTATAAGGATGACTTATTTTAATGAACTAGAACTTTCCCTTTGTTAACTTTCTCTTAGCCCTGGGAATTGTATTGTCTCCTTTGTTTGTGTTTAGATAGCTGCCATTTAGCCAGCTGCCATAAGATAGCCGTCTCCATCTGATTTCTTTGGAGTTACAATTCACATATTAAAGTGGAATCCATATCTTTTATCCCCCTTGGGTAATGAACAGAAAAGATAACTATCAGTCTACAATTGATCCAACACCTGTGTGTTCTCATAAGATCCGGTACCCAAGTTAAATCCCAAACTACGAGTACTTATTACAGTCTTCCTGGAACCCACGTATGCCAAGGCACTTGCCCCACAAGACAGCCTGGAACCAAGGTGTAATCAAGCCGTTCACTGGTCCCACTGGACGGGGCTATGAATCATCTCCCTTTCTTACCCAGCTGGCACAGATAAATAGCAACTGAACAGCATTTTATCTCCTGAAGAGTATAATTTCCTTAAATTAACATAAGATACTAGCTGTTGTATTCACTTGCAGCTTTTATAAGGCCACACATATCTCAGGAAGACCTAACTAATCTCAGGAAGCAACCCACATGTGGAAAAAGCCTATTACAGAGTTGAAATCCTCTTAAGGAGATGGAACAGGCAGAATCGTCCTCACAATCACCTGTCTGGGAAATTTGAGCTGATGGGACCTGAACAGCACTGCAGGTCCAAGCAATAACACAACCTTTTGTGCTCAGGTTCATTTTATTGCTGAAATCATTCTGTCACCTGCCTCTTCCCCAGGGGCTGAGCAAATAAGAGATTGTTACATCCATCAGCAAGTCCATCTGGTTCACTGAAACTTATCTCACAAATAGTAGCTGGTCAAAAGAGGAGAAAGTGGCACAAAGTGGTCTAATTTTTATAAATCCCCTCCCCCTTACACACACACACACACACAACTTTGTTGGGAAAAGCACCAGCTTTCCTTTCACTGGAGGAGCAACCTGTAAAGTAGTGGATCCTTTCAGAGCATTCAGATATGGCCTACATTGGGGCTGTTAGTTGTTCCACTGGATTCTGGTATTTTATTTAGGTTAAACTTGCAGTGTATCTGTCTTCCACTGAAAGTGACTTTTTTTCCTATTCTTCATAACCTGGAAGGAGTGCAAATCATTTAGACTTATACAAAAAGTAATAATGCATTCATAATATAAGCAAAAAACAGGAATTTTTTTTTCCTTGAAGATTCCTGCTAAATATTTTAAGAGTCAGTGGGGATTGTGATACTCATTTTTTAACCATGGGCTAGATTTACAGCACCATGTCCACCTCCTTGTCTGTAGCTAGAATGGAGTTTCTCAGACTTGGTGCCCTAGTGGTCAAGAATGCATGCTTGCAGCCCCCTAGGTTTGAATCCTCACTCTACTATGAAGCTAATAGTGGCCTAGAGATAATAAATAGTACCTCCATCATGAGATGGTGATAAGAAGTCATTTGGTTAATATAGATGAAATATTTAATAGTGACTAGCTAATCATAAGTGCTGCATATTATCTTGACTATATTCCACAGAACACTAGTTCTAAGAGGTGTTCCTGGAGAAACAAGGGTCTATAGTCAAATAAGATTGGAAATACTTCACACTAACATATTTGAGATCTATAAAGCTATTAGTTAGGTACCAGTAAGAAAGAAAAAGCAGGACACAAAGCTCTCCTGGGGATTTGGCAGTTCTGATTTTGGGTTTATTGCTTTCTTGGCACATGCTAGGTAATCCTTTTGTACCCACCTCAGTAACAAAATACACCCTCAACTATGGGATATCTTCCTTTCTTAAGTTCTATCTAGCACTTGGTTGTTGCTTTGCAAGAAAATAAGGAATTGTTAAGCCCTCGGTGCTGAAGTTTTGCCACTCTGACATCATACCTACACCCCACTGCTCTGTTTCTATACCTTTTGGCTTATACAGTAACATTTCATTTCAGAGCCAGATCAGGGTGTGATCTTTTGAAGACATTCTGAAGAGCAATTAAACATCACATATATTCTAAGAAGGTACCTAACTCAATTAATGTGATGACAGTAGGAACAGCTGTGACCAAGTTCACACATGACCAGCAGTGACCTCAGCTGAGCAGGTCTCAGCGGCCGCCTGCCAACAGCCCGTGTAAAATTCCGATGTCCAAGAGTTATCCCAGCTTCAGAGTGATAAAACTGGGAGGAAAGCACAGCTTAGAATTGATGAAATATTTATGTAGTCCTTTAGGACATCCCCGATGCATGTTTAGCATATTAAAAGTAGAAGGAAGGCCCACAGTAAAGAAACCATCTTCCCTGATTTAAGCTAACATGGTCCAAAAGGACCACACAGCCTTTTTTACAAAGCTAACACCTATCAACCTGTTGGGGTGTGCCGAGATAGAATCTGACAAATCTGAGCATTACAGGGGCACCTGGGTGGCTCAGTCCTTAGGGGTCTACCCTTGGCTAGGGTCATGATCCCGGGGTCCTGGGATCTGGCCCCACGTCAGGCTCCCTGGTCAGCAGGAGGCCTGCTTTTCCTTCTCCCACTCCCCCTACTTGTGTTCACTCTCTCCCTATGGATATCTCTGTCAAATAGCTAAAATCTTTTTTTAAAAAAATCTGAGCATTGCAAAGTAATTGGAAGAGAGTTTTGCAGCTCCTTTATAATCAAGCGCCAGCAAAGAGAAGGAAGACTGACCCTGATGGGGTTCACTACATACTGCCCCAAAATATGGCACCTTGGCGTATTGAATATTTTAACCTGGAGGAGTTTGAGAAAAGGGCAGCGGCAAGGAAGGTCAGTCACTCTTTTCCCCTGAAACAGGTCATAAAATCCTTATGCGAGAGTATCCTCCCTCTGCCCAGAGGGAAGGAGCATCCTTGTGCATCCTTTGAGCACACAA
Organism: Enhydra lutris kenyoni; assembly: GCF_002288905.1. Lineage (NCBI taxonomy): Eukaryota > Metazoa > Chordata > Mammalia > Carnivora > Mustelidae > Enhydra > Enhydra lutris. The sequence continues at coordinate 31,916,749 of NW_019154091.1, read as the reverse complement.
AGAAAAGTGATGCCCAGATGAATCCTAACGATCAGGCCTTGCTAGTTTCCCCCAGTTTAGTACACTCACCTCAGACTCTTGAACCCAGCATGTTTCTCCACAACTTCCCACTCTTCCTCACACCCAGCAGAAAGATACATAGATCTGTTTCTTCAGGACTTCCTTTCCTTATGAAGGCTTCCGTAACACATAAGACCTATCTATATTCAGTACATCTGTGTGCTGCTTTCCTGTTAATCTGTCTTTGTTAGTTTAACTCTCAGACTCAGCCAGGGACTCTGAGAAAGTTAAGGAAAACTTTTCCTCCTCTATCACCCTGTTTGGGATTAAACACAGAAAAGTAGCCCCCAAAGAACTCCTGGAGACTACTGAGGAGTCAGTCTCTCCATACATTTAAAGTACTTGCCTTGATCTCGGTCTAGGGTTATCATGAGGAGAGTAACTGCTTCGAACTGGTCAAATTCTAGTTTAATAACAAACAATATTGAGGCTTCAATAGGTGACAAGCCCTAAGCTCAGCAGCAGAGCTAAGAAATTATGAAATTTCCCTTTCATCATCTGTAAAAAGGCAATAGTAATGACACAATAATAGTGTTATTGTCCATATGCAATGAAAGAATGGATGGGACTTTAAAAACCTTGTAATAGAATACTGTATCCCACCTTAATTACAGTTTCCGGAACAGATTGTTGCAGGGTTCATTCCAATGAGGAAAATGGAAAGGAAGTGTAAGAAATGCTGAAGGAGCAAGGGCCAGTGTCCCTCCCCTGTCCCTTGCTCTAAAAGTGCAGATTCCGGGACGCCTGGGTGGCTCAGTTGGTTAAGCAGCTGCCTTCGGCTCAGGTCATGATCCCAGCATCCTGGGATCGAGTCCCACATCGGGCTCCTTGCTCGGCAGGGAGCCTGCTTCTCCCTCTACCTCTGCTGCCACTCTGCCTGCCTGTTCTCTCTCTCTCTCTCTGGCAAATAAATAAATAAAATCTTTAAAAAAAAAAAGTGCAGATTCCTGTAGAGGCCACCAAGCAAATGGCTTACTGTGCTCTGGCTTAGTTTAACTTTAAATTCAATCCATTCTAGTTCCCTTGTGCCTGCAAAAGGACAAGAGCTAAATGAGGCTTCAGCCTACTTGGCATCTGGTCATCTGCCCCTTGCAAATGCTCGGGTAGGGCAGAGCAAAGCAGCAACTTGTTCTGCCTTCAGCTTGGCATTTGGGATGAGAACCGGCAGTGAGACGATCTGTTAGTAGGGGGAGAGAGGTGGTGTGTAGGAGCATAGGGAGGTAGGCTGGAGACAAAAGTCAACTCAGAGCTCTCACTTCCAGCCCCAGAATGGCAAGCCAAGTGAAGGGTGGTACCTCAGGTCCTGCCTGACGGCCCCCACGGACCCCCTGAACCAAAGGCCACTGAGAACTTTGTGAGATAGCCAGGCCCACCTTCACTGGAGTTAGAACCTGACTAGGTACAGAGGTTTTAAAGACAGAGCTACATTCCTCAAGGCACCTACTTCACAGCCAGGCTTCCAGCTCTTCCTCCTGGCCAGAGAGGCACAGCCAGCCACTCCTACACTTCTGTAGCACTTCTACTACTCAGAGCTTCTCAGAGCAAGATGTCAGAACTTAGAAGCTAAGCCTCCTGCCGGCAAAGAGAATGGTTTAAACGGGGTTATTTGTGTCAGTACCATGCTGTCTTGGTGAACACAGCCTTGTAATATAACTTGAAATCAGGCAACATGATGCCCCCAGCTTTGTTTTTCTTTTTCAACATTTCTGTGGCCATTCAGGGTCTTTTCTGGTTCCATTCAAATTATAGGACTCTTTGTTCCAGCACTTTGAAAAAATACCATTGGTATTTTGATTGGGGTGGCGTTGAAAATATGGATTTCTCTGGGCAGCATAGACATTTTGACAATGTTTATTCTTCTGACCCACGAATATTTTTCCATCTTTTTGAGTCTTCTTCAATTTCTTTTTTAAGAGTTCTATAGATTCTAGAGTATAGATCCTTTATCTCTTTGGTTAGGTTTCCTAACATAATAAAGTTAAATTAAAAAAATAAAGGGGGGTATTTAGAAGATGGGAAAACTATTAAATCAGCTTACTTTCTTTTCCTGTTTTTCATCTTAAGTGACTCAAAAGGAGGGGAGGAAAAATGGGGACATGTTATCACTAAAAAAATGACTGACTACTGGCAGAAAGTTGCAAGGGCATCGGTTCTGAATGTTCTGTTCAAAGTGAGATACTGTTTTTTGCTACTGTAGGGTCAGGTCTCATCCTATCAGTCTGGTGACTAAAAGCTACTTGGTAACATGGAAAAACTTATTTAAAATACTCACTAGGGAATACATATGCTTCATTGCTATAGATTAAGTGTTGCAATAAGGATAGCTTGTCTTCATGTGCCAAATCTCACTCAAAAGAACAAAGAATATCAAATTTTTAAAAATCTAACTGAACTTGCTTTAAAAATGTTAACTTACAGAGACAGCCTTGTTGTCTGATATCCATCTGATACCCCATGGATGGGTAACTGGTGTTATTTGATTTCATTCCTCTTTAAGGATTACAGTTAGAGCTATCTACTCATGGTGACTTAATAGCTGAAGCAAAAGACACAGAGACATTGAAACTTCAGTAATTGGCAACAGTAACAAACCTGATAGCTTTAAGTTGGGTTTGGCTTCTCCTCTCCATGCAGACATTAATAACAATAAGGAACAACTTGTGGAATCAACAAAGATTATCCCCACCTAAAAGGAGGGAAGGAAGAACAAGGTATAAGAGAACAAAGGAATCAAAAACATAAGCTGCCCAGATTCACACCCATGAGAATGAGTGGAGGATTATAGAAGAGAAGAAAGGTGGAGGTAGAGGTATAGGGATGCATTCAGGGAAAGTTTAGTACAGAAGATATTGGCAAACCAGTAAGGAACTTGAAGATAGTAAGAGGAGAGAGTTAATCCTATTTTTGTGGCAGCCTCTACAACTGCCTGAAGGATGGAGAGAGGCCACAGAGAAAAACATGGCATATGTCATTGGTTTCCATGGTGATGACTAACAGTGTCACCATCAGAGCATTATGACTTCAGAATAGCAATGAAGATATAATAACCAATAATAGCATATACTAACATATTCCTTTTAAATCATTCCTCAAGCTCTTAGTATTTATTCACTAATTTTTACAACACCTATGACATAGAGAGTATTATCCATTTTATTTCAGACATTAAGAAACCCAAACCAGAGTGCTTCAAATAGACACAATCCTGAAAAGTAGTATTGCTGCTAATCTTTCACCACACAGTATAAACTTGAGAGATATTCTACGTGAAAGACTGTTTCATTGGTTTCATGATAAGTAATGTATTTTGAGCTAATTATTTTTGGAAAATGTACTAGCATTGTATGAAAGAAAAAACATGTCTAACAACTATTCATATGTTTCTTCTTTGCTTACAAAACAAGAAAAAGCAGAAATTTCAACCATTTCAACAGCTCAGCATTGCTTTCCAAACTTTTTGCATCAAAGATTGCTAGTCTATCTTCCCCTTATTGCAACTGGCACTCTTTCAGGCTTTTTATATTTTTTTCTGGGCTTTGTTTCACTTTAGTCTTCTGTTTCCCCTCTCTCTCCCCCTTCATTTATCTGAACCATAACCCCTTTCAACACACTTTTAAAACCAGGGTGAGACCTGTAACCATATCACTCTAAAATTCTTAGTAGAACTAATTAACATGGAAAGGAAGTTTGTATAGCAGTGGAGAAGGCTTTGGAGTTGGACACACTGGGTTCTAATTGTGCTTCTGCCACCTCCCAACAGGGTGAGGTTGGACTAACCACTTTCTTAACTTTAAAATAAGATAATAGTATGTACTTCACAGAATTGTGAGAATGAAATTGAATATATAGATGTATACAGATATATAGAGAGCACTTAACAATTATTATTGGTGGGGCTTTGAAAACCCAGGAGTCTTTCCCTAGGTGGGTCTCCTTCCACTTTCTCATATCCTATTCCACATTTCTTACCTTGGCTCTAAAGTCTCTTGACACTTAACTCCTTCTAGATGGTTCTCTCCATTAATGTCATGAGGACCAAGAAAGCTCAGGAAAACAATGTCCACCCTCAGTACCTATTAGGACCTCAGGAAGTAGCTGAAGGACTGTAGATTCAGAGACCAAAGTTTTCGTCCTGTGTGCTCTCTTACTACTTGTGTGATCTCAGGCAAGCTATTTAACTTCTCAGACCTTCATTTTCTTCTTCCGCAAGATGTCATCAATACTTCATAGGGAGTCATAGGGATCTTGTGAAGGTTAAATGTGATTATGAATATGAGAATTGCCTTGTGCAGGAGCATAGCACACAATAAATGCTCAATAAAGTGTGAACTGGTTGTCGCTATGAATTTAAAATATTCCATACCTTCTCACTTTCCTCAAATTTAACAATTCCGGTATATCCTATAATACAGTTGCTAAAATCATGTAGTAAAAGAATATTTATTGACATGAGACAATGCTTATAATATATTACTAAGTGAAAAGAAGTATTTGTATCAATTTTTGTTTTTGTTTTTAAAAAGCTACACACACACAAAGAAAAAGGGGCTGTAAGGATTTTTAAGAAACTGTTGACGATTATTATCTCTAAAATGGTAGGGTGTGGTTTCCCTGTTTTCTAATTGTCCCGAATTAAGCATGAATCCTTTTCCTTTTAGGAAGAAAAAGTAAAACTAAAATTTAAAAAGAAAACTATGGCAACTTTTAAAAAGTATTATATTCTTAGGTACATAAAGCACAACCATGGAAGAAAAGCAGTAAAAGCAGCAGGGAACATGGAGAGAGGAAGAAGCAGCCAAGAGCTGGGGGGAAGGGCGAGGGAAGAAAAGAGGTCAGAGAGAGGACATAGGTCAAGTCAGGGCTAAGACTTAGAAAGAGCCTTGTCTTCTTCCAAACATTTGTTTCTGGGACCTCCAAAAAGCCTGTGGGGATACAGGGCTGTGTCCTAGCCAGGCAAGCCACCGCATTCCAGTTCCACCAGAGAACTAGGAGTCAATGGGCTTCTGAGCCCTGGTGGTTGTGAACTGCCTATCTTTTTTCTCTCAGGACCATAGAAAGGGTGATATCCTTGCCTGCTTACAGAAAACCTAAAGGATGACCCAGATGGCCTCTAATATGGCTTTCAAGCCTAGGAGACTTTGGTTCACTATGGTAAATGAGCAATAAACCAAAAGCTCTTGCCACTAGGTGGCATGCCCCAAATACTATTTCACTTTGAAACTGGCAGAAAAGTTGAACCAGACACCCTCTAAGTCCAAAGCATCATTAGAGCAACAAGATGAAGACCATTTAAGGTTTTGAGTTTCTCCCTGGTAAAAACAAATAAGAACAATAACCACCTCCACAACACTTCTCTCCAGGATAATAAATTCAGTCTATTTCTCATGGACATCCCTGAAAGTCTCCTTGGAAGATTCCCCTTCCCGCATCTTCTCCCCCATTCCCCTTCCCAGTCCCCATCTGTTGGTCTGTAGCCAAAACCCCAACCTTGGCCAACCAAAATAAACAGGTGCCCCCACAATCCTCCAAAAGTAAAAACAGGTCTTTGGAATGAATCATCATTGAATAATGTCCAACCACATGCTAATAATGTCAGATTAGCATTAGATGAAGGAGGACAAGAAAGGTCCTAATGTGGGATCTGTTAGTGTTGAGGGAAAACAAGAATGGTATTCAGCCCAAAATGAATGTATTCCTTTTAACCTAATAAGTTTCTCTTACTGAATAGCAGTGCTATGAGCAAGACCTCGATATTTAGCTAGCGCTATCAGTCATTTCCACCTTGCTGTCTTTTCTCCTAAGTTACATGCCATTGGATATTCTGTAAGAAGAGATTTTTGTTCAGGTGGCTAAAGAGAGGGACCATTTTGGAGCACATGAAAAGAGCACCCAGAGAGGAGGGGACAGGGTAGGACCTTGAATTTGAGGACTCTACACGTGGCTACTGAGGCTCACTGAACTCTTGGCATTTTTGAGGGAGGAGAAGAGAGTGGAGAAACAAAGGGAAGTGCTGAAAGAAAGGGATGTGGCAAGACACACTTTGCATAATTTGCAGATTTGCCTAGGACTATCTGGATCATAAAGCCCTAGTGATGAAATATGAAGAAATATAGGCAGTTTGCTATTTTCTGATTATATAACTCTAACAGGAAACTGCCCCTATTCCCTATTACTTAAGTAAATTAACTATATGAGATATGACAACAAATATAAGAACAGATTTTTTAAAACAAACTCCCATGTATATTCACACAAATGGGTACTATCCCTTTCAAAGTTGGAACCTTAGGAAGCTGATCACTCATTTTAATGATGCAAACCATTTGGGGAGTCCCTCTTTTTAAATTGATTTTAGCAACTGACACATATCTTTTGAAAAGCCACAGTACTAAAAAAAATCATCCTTTCTAAAGATGGATTTCACTTGTTGATAGAAGCAAAAGTCATTTGAAGCTAAACCTGGCAAAAAAAAAAAAAAAAAAGAAGGATGATCAATAAGAATGTTCTATTTTTGGTCAAAAATGAGACGACTTTGAAGTACTGATTAGAAGTGTGTGCTCTGGTTTCAAGCTGGGCCACAATACCCATTCCAGTATTTCATTAGCTCTGAGAATATAAGCAAGTTTGAAATCATTCTGTTCCTCAGTTTCCTCATCTGTAAAATGCAGATGATAATATTACCTACCTGACCATGTTAATATGCAATTAAATGAGATAATGCAAATAAAATATTTCCATGGTACTGGAACATACTGTTTACTAAATAAATAGTCATATTGGTAGGCAGTAGCTGTAATAGAAGTGGTGGCAACCACAGTAAAATGTGGCTTATGAACTCAAAGAGGCAATTTAAAAAGTACACAACCTCCTAAAGTAGCAGCTTTTAATAACCAACCACACTGATTTGCATATGTGATCTGAAATATTTTTTAATCCTTTTTTGCTCAGAGCCAATCCTTATTTAGACTCAGGTGATACATATTTCCAAAGATCTCTTCCAGTCAGTGGAGAATATTTTAACAGGAGTTTCTGCATCAGTGGTTTTAAATTATTATGCCAATACATTTGAATTAAGAGGCCCTATTTTCTAGACATGCCCAATTATATGTCTTTTGTTAATTCACAAGAAAGATGTACAAGGCTATTGCAGATCATTTTAAAAACTACTAACATAAATCTAATCAGTCAATCAACAAATAATTATTGAGCATGAATTTTGGACTGAATGGGCTGACCCCTATTCTAGCCACCAGAGATTTAGAGATGAACCAAATAGACATACCAGACCAGTAGGAAGTTTTTGGATTCTTAAAACTACTTTTAGTTAAAAACAAAACCAAAAAACTGTTTCTAGCTAAGTGCTCTCCCCACACACACCACACAAACACACGCAGACGAGGCATCACCTCTAGAACACACAAGACAATAGTGATCGCCTCCAGAGAGCAACCATTTTATACCATTTTGTACTGAGTTACCATACATGTGCATTATCTTTTCAAAAAGTAGAGAGAAGCTAAAAATTAAACTTTTTTTTTTTAAAGATTTTATTTATTTATTTGACAGACAGAGACCACAAGTAAGCAAAGAGGCAGGCAGAGAGAGCTGGGGGAAGCAGGCTTCCTGCTGAGCAGAGAGCCCGCCTGGGATCATGACCTGAGCTGAAGGCAGAGGCTTTAACCCACTGAGCCACCCAGGCGCCCCAAAATTAAACTTTTTTTTAAAGATTTATCTATTTTAGAGAGAAGAGAGAGAAAGAGCACGAGCTGGGGGGAGGGAGGAGTGGGAGGCAGAAAAAGGGGCAGAAGGAGAGAATCTTTAAGCAGGCTCTCCGATGAGTGTAGAGCCTGGCATGGGGCTCGATACCATGACCCATGTGATCACACCCTGAGCTGAAACCAAGAATCCAATGCTTAACTGACTAAGCCACCAGGGGCCCCTAAAATTTTAAACTTTTATATAAACCAAGAAATTAATAGTTTACAATTCTGGTCCATCTATTTTAATTATCTTTGTGCATCCCTCTTAACTCAGAAAATTAAATTGTTCAATGCGATATAGACTGCTATTGATCCCCAGCCCATTAATTACTCCTAATTTCCCTTGTAAGCACACAATAACAGCTGTGCAATCTATCAATCCATGTGCACCAGTGACAGCCTGTTGAAATGCTTTACTAAATAAACTTGGTTGTGGCAGGGTTATCAGGATCTCACTACCCAGCTGGGTAACCGTTCTGTAGCTGGCCAGCAGGGTTTACAACACACATAGCAGAGCCATCCAGCATCCTCCTCATCTATCAGTAGCACATCTCCCAGAGGCACTAAGCAGTGACTTTCCTCCATGAATGCTGAGGCTCATTTTCCTTTTTGAAGCCCGTGGCGCTGTGCTTGATTCCAGAGAGCAGTATGTCCTTCAGCTTTAACCTTGTCAAGAAATCCATCAATCAGTCTATCAGCAAACATTATTAATCATCTTCTGTGTTCAAGGAACCATAATAGATGCTTTGGGGGATGTCAAGAAATACAAAATGTGGTTTCCAGTCTATAAGAGTTTATAGTCTAGTGCAAGAGATAGAACATTTAACAATTCAAAAAGTAGAATCATAAAGGGTAGAATATTTAAAAAGTGACAAATTAAGAGGTGAAGGGGGAACGAGAACTAACATTTATCAAATGCCTATACACTGTACTAGGTGCTTCGTATATGCTTTTCACTTAATCATTCTGCCAGCCCTGCTTTTAACTCCATTTTATAGATCTAGAGATGAAGAAAGTTGCCTAAAATCACATAGATAGGTAATGGCAGCACTTGCATTAAAACTTCAGTAAATTTGATTCCAAGGCTCTGCTCTGCTGACTCTACAGCTTTGTTCTTCCCTATGTGTATTATACTTCCCCCAAAGAAAATAAGTGTCCTGGGAATTAATTGGAATGGCTGATCACTTGAAGTGATAACATTAGATATCATGAATGGGGTGTGAAAACTGAGGAAAGCTTTCAGTGGGTTAAAAAGCCAAAGATAGGTGGAATATTGTAAGGTAAGAGGAAGTGTATTTCCATTTGTAAGAAAGGCCTGCACTGTGGTGTAAAGATGGAAAAGCCCAAGCAGTCATCTGTTCTTCAATACAGGTTGTGAGAACATGTAGGTACTTCAGACATCAGCCAGTTTATAAATAAGTGGGCTCTTCTTGGGAGGTTTACCCCTGGGAATACACTGGAATGGCATAGGCCTGGAGTGTCTTAAAACTTTTTATGTTGGGGTACCTGGGTGGTACAATTGGTTTAGCGACTAACTCTTGGCTTTGGCTCAGGTTATGATCTCAGGGTCATGAGATCAAGCCCTGTGTCGGGCTCTGCACTCAGCAGTCTGCTTGGGATTCTTTCTCCCTCTCCCTCTGCCCCTCCTACTCCTGTTCTTTTTCTCTCTACAATAAATAAATAAATCTTAAACACACACACACATGCACACACACAAACAAAAACCTTATATGTCTTTATATGTGTCCTTAGAGATTCTTGGTGTGTATGTCAGGGTCCTACCATATACGACCAGCACTATTACTTGGTTATAAGTAATGAATATATTAAAACAAACATAGATATTTTGGAGTAGGATCCAAAGTTAACATTAATTTTTAAAAAGGTTTTAGTTATTTATTCATGAGAGACAGAGAGAAAGGGAGGCAGAAGCAGTGGGAAAAGCAGGTTCCCTGCAGAGCAGGTGAGAGCAGAGACTCGAGCCCAGGACTCTGGGATCAGGACACGAGCCAAAGGCAGATGCCTAACTGACTGAGCTACCCAGATGCCCCGACATTAATTTTTTTTTTTTAATACAAGGCATTAATGCAATGCCTAGCTTGTAGTGGGAGCCATTACGAGCTTTAGGCACTGGCCCAGACAGCTGGTAATAATAGGTTGCTGTCCTCTGCCTTTGGACATTTCTCAGAATTTGAGAAGTACTAGCATGGACAAGACACATACAGGGCATGGCACATGACATGTGGGAGCAAAGGGAAAGGAAAGGAAGGCCAAGTCTCCATGTTCTGGTCTCCCATGTCATCCATACTCTCATGTTGTTTTTATTTCTTGTACTAACTCATTAAAAAATCTCTCATTAGGGGCGCCTGGGTGGCTCAGTGGGTTAAAGTCTCTGCCTTCGGCTCAGGTCATGATCCCAGGGTCCTGGGATTGAGCCCCATATCGAGCTCTCTGCTCAGCAGGGAGCCTGCTTCCTCCTCTCTCTCTGCCTGCATCTCTGCCTACTTGTGATCTCTGTCTGTCAAATAAATAAATAAAAATCTTTAAAAAATAAAAATCTCTCATTAGGACATTTTGTGCATTGCTTTGTCCTAATAAGTCATCCTTCACTTTGCTGTTTGTCTTAACCCCACATCTGATCCATCAACAAATCTTATTGTCTCTAGCTTGTAAATATATCCAGAGTCCACAATGTCACCACCTCTACTGCCAACACCCTGGCCCAAAGCTCATCTTCACTCTCATGCATTGTCAGGATAGCCTCCTAACTGGTTCCCCATTTTGGCTCTTACCCCCAGAGTCTACTTTCAATAGCAGCTGGAGGGATCATGTTACAGCCTACCTCACATCATGGGAGTGCTCTGCTCAAAATCCCTGGTGACATCCTGTACCCTCCAGAGTCAAAACCCAAGGCCTCCACATGGCTTCCAAGGTCCATGCAATCCTTTCTAGCCCCCTCTTCTGTTCTCCTTGCCCTCACCATTCCCCAGGCATACTTGTTCTACTGTTTCTGAGTAAGCCAAACCCCTTCATCCTCAGGGCTCTTGTACGTTCTCTTCCTTCTCCCTGGAATACCCTTCCCTAAGACATCCACATGGCATTTCCCCCACTTCCCTCCAGATCTCCACACAAATGTCACATTTTCATTGAGGACTGTCCTATCTTTGCAAAGCCCTATTGCTAGCAACATCTGACATACTACATGTTATACTTGTTCATCATTTACCTCCCTCCACTAAAATGCCCATTCCACAAAGGCAAGGATTTTTATCATTTCATTTACTCCCAGCACCTTGAACAGTGTCTGATACTTAGTTGGTAGGCAACAAATAGTAGTTGAAGGACTGAATTTGGTAGTCTTTAGCCCAAAAAGTTTGGTTTTTTTCTTTTTAATAAAGCACAGATCAAACTAAACTACCTGCCAAGAGGCAAAGAGAAATTGCATTTAAATAAAATTTAAAACAAGATGTAGAATTTGTATAGTATAATCTTACTTTTGTTGTTGATATGTTTGGGAATATATTATTGGCCACTAACTGTATGCTAGCTGTTTGATAAACATACCATACATAGACCATGTGATATATTCTTATATAAATGTTTGCAATTGCATGAATAAAGCTCCAGAGAAATACATACCAAACCTTTGGAGAATGGGAACAAGGTTTGAGGGGGCAAGAGAAGACTAGCTTTACTTTATACCTGTCTCATTAGTTAAATGATTTTTAACAAAAATGTATTATTTTATAATTTAAAAAATATCTGAAAAGACTGGATATCAGCCTTTTTTTTTTTTTAAGATTTTATTTATTTATTTATTTATTTGGCAGAGAGATAGAGCCAGAAAGCACAAGCAGGGGGAGCAGCACAGACAGAAGGGGAAGCAGGCTCTCTACTGAGCAGGGAGCCAACATGGCGCTCAATCCCAGGACCCTGGGACCACAACCCAAGCCAAAGGCAGTAACTCAACCAATTGAGCCACCCAGGCAACCCGTTATCAGTCTTATTTCTATTGAAAGTTTTCCATTTTCATTTTTAACTTCTCACAGGATGATTTCCTTTGGATCTGGGGCCTGGGATAATTTGCATGACTATAATTCTCTCAGGAATTCTTTCTTGACTACTATAGAAAATATTACAGGTGTCAGTGCCATCCAGAAAACAGAATTATGATGCCCTTTTTTTTCCCCTTTGGGTTGCATTTTGTTTTAAGGTATCTTGTTCCAATTGGCGTGGTTATGAAATGAGAACTATTACATACAAGAATGCCGCAATCCACATTTTCTGCCTATCTGTATGTCCCACATCTTAAGATTTTTATCAGCTCAGTAACTACAATTTCCACATCTGTAGGATAACAGCATGGTGCAATAGTCCTTTGCAATGCTGCAGACCTAACAGAAAGATGCCATGCCCGGCCGCAGTTTCACAACACACAGGGTCTTTCCGCCTCCGCTGGACAGATGCCCAGAAAGGCTAGGCAGAGGATTCTTAAGGTCTCCACACAGAGACCAGGCCTGTCAGAGCTGCAGGGGTTCCACATAGGCAGCAAGGGGCAATATTTGTGCCCCAATCTGCCAGTGTCCCTCTGGCTCATATTTGTGGTTGAGCTGAGCAACTGCTCACGGGCAGCGGAGACTCCACTACTATCCCATGTGGGTTTTCACTGCCCGCTTGTGAGAGTTACTTCTGCCTCTCAGTGACAACGCCTTTTCCCAGGCTGAGCCCACAGGAAGTCAGGCTGGGAAGGGAGGAGGCGTCGCAAATTGTGGGAACCACACAAACTCCAAACACTGCTGACAAGATCTACTCCACCCCTCACTCAAGAAACAGGCTCAGAACCAGCTTAATTCCTCTTCCCTAACCCCCAGCCCTCTGGCCCTGAAGGGCTGACTTGGGTAATGTTAGTACTCATGTTTTCATACTTAAGGAGGTTTGGGTGCAGGGATCAACTTGGTCACCACTCAGATGGCACATAAAAAGCCTGATGCTGAAACATGCTCAAGCTCCATTAATCAAGGCATGCTAATAGGGAAAAAATACAAGATAGCATTTTATATATGTGTGGGGGTAGAGGGAGAGAAAAGGAGAGATTTTTTTAATGGTAGCTGTAGTTGCCAAATACTTGGTTTTATGTGACTGCTGCTAGAGTGCACAGCCTTGGTATAACCTTTCTGAAAGGTAATTTGACAACATGTATCAAAAGCCTTAAAAGGTATTCATATCTACCAGTAATTCCATTTTAGAAATTTAATCTAAGGAAACACAAGATATACATACAAGAATATTCTTTGGCAGGTTATATCCTAGGCATGGACTACTTTAATATTTTAGAAGGCAGAAGGGTTTTTTAAGGGCATAAGAAAGTGTTCATAATAAATGAAAAAAACCCTATATTTATGTTAAAATATACATATACTATGAAAAATGTACATATTCCTTGTAAAAATATGCATGAGAGAGGGAACACTCCTTTCTCTTGAACTAGCCTCTACCCTTGTCTACTGAGCACTGCACTCTCCTAATTTTCTCCCTAATCATTGGCCACTCCTTCAGTCTCCTCCTCTTTCCAATGGGCACATATTAGAGGGCCTCAGGTCTCAGCTTTCAGACTTCCTGTTCATCTTTCTTTAACTCCCTAGACAGGTCCCGTCTCTTTTTCATCCTCTCGATGCAGATGATCTTCAGATTGGAATCCCCAGTCCCACCCTCTCCCCAAAGCTCCTACCATATATCCAACTGCCTACTCGAAATCTTCACTAGGATGTGAAATTTTCACTCGGCATCTCATATCTAAAACTCTTGATTTCCACTGCTGCAGCTCCCCTACGCACGCGCGCGCGCGCACACACACACACACACACACACACCTGCTTCACTCTCATTGTTCTCCATCTCTGTAAATGGATCATCATTTCATTGAAAATGGAATTGGACATCATCCTTTTCATGCCTGCCTTCCAGACATCCAACCCATTGGCAAGTTCCATTGTCTCTATTTTCAAAATATACACCAAATCCAACAACCTTTCACTATCTCTGCTACACATTCTTCAGCCCAGGTCACCAGCATCTTTCCCCTAGACTTCTATAACAGCCTCTCAGTGGGTCTCTCTGCATCCACACTATGTGCCTACAATCCATTCTCCACACAGCAACCAGTGATCATTTTTTTAAATAAGTAAATTAGATCAAAAGGCATGAAATCCGTACCAAAATGTTAAAGTTAGCCAGGAATGATGAGATTATGAGCTGTTTTTATTTCTTGTCTGTTTCTCTGTTATATGTCAGATTTCCAACAATAAACATATTTCACATTTACTAGCAAGAAATCCAAATGGTTGGGTGCCTGGGTGGCTCATTGGTTTATCCCCTGCCTTCAGCTCAGGTCATGATCTCAGGGTCCTGGGATTGAGGCCCACATCGGGCTCTCTGCTCAGCAGGGAGCCTGCTCCCCCCCCCGCCCCGCCCCGCTTTTCTCTGCCTGCCTCTCTGCCTTATTGTGATCTCTCTGTCAAACAAATAAATAAAATCTTTAAAAAAAAAAAAAAAAAAGAAAAAAGAAATCCAAATCATTTTTTGAAAACACAAAATCATTACAGGTTCCAGCCTGGAATGTTAGGAGTTTATATCCCATGAATCAGGTCTGGCAGGCCAGGACCAAACAAGCTACAGAGCAGCAATGAGTCTCAATCTCCAAATGCTGCACAAGGAGAAGTGAAGGAACATCCTGAACTAAGGTGGCATATACCCAGCACTTATGATGCCCCTGTTCATGGCAGACATCACTAAGTGATTGCTGCCATTGCCAGCTGAGCTTAGAGGCAGCCTCCGAATCCTTCTCAACACAGAGGCAGCAACTATCACTCAGTTAGAACTGGTACTTAAGAGGAAACATATTAGTGATCTGTAGTAAGCATTCTATCTGAAAACTGAGGAATTAAATTTTTATGCTCTCTCTTCAGTGAGTATAATGCACTAAATAAACATTTTCAAATCAGTTTTATATCTAAAGTCTTCATATAACTTTGCAAAACCACATAAGGTGTATAGGGAAGATATTTTTATCCCCCCTTTTAATGGCAACAAGGGCCACAGTGGTGAAAGTCACACAGCATAACTCTGGTCAAGTTGTTGCCACACTCCTGTGTGCTTTTCCATGGTCCCTATAAGCCTCTGCAGGCTATGAGAGAGGTTAGAACCGCACACCAGACCCTGACCACAGGAGAAAGGGAGGTGGGGGCCTGGGTCAGCAGCAAACCCGAGCAGAGATGACCTGTGTGTAGGTAACGAGTAATTCATTACTATTAACAACTTTGAAAATAAATAGTTTCGAAACAGATGAAGCTCACAAATTTCATAATAAAAGCCATCACCCTCCTCAGGGTGAGGGCCTCTGAAAGCCAAACATGTTTGTTGGTTACCATAGCAACCATGACTGACCAGTCTTCCATTTGACCTATTCTGACATAGCTTTTTATTCGGGGCTCCCAAACCTGCAAAAAACAGATTGCTCAAGTGGCTTTACCATCTTTTCACACTTTCTTGTCATCTTCTCTGCAGTCATACACAGGCTCAATGACCAAGAAAAATAAAGCGTTCACGACTGCCATGAAATAGAGTACGAATTCCCACGGCTGTTTTATCTGTCTGAAGTAAGCAGCTTACTTGGCCACTAAGCAAATCTGATTGCCATCAGAGATAGTGTGACCCCTGTCCTTGGCAAGCCAATTAATGGAAGTTCCATAGTAGGAAATAAGTGGAGTAACCTCCTATTCCTAAAGGAATAGGCATGGCCCTCTAAAATAGAAAAGACTAGCAAGAAGGTTGATCTTTTGTAATGTGGTCCTACAAGCGGTATCATTGGCAAAAGGGGTTCTCTTCTCTTCAGTCTCCCCTTCCACCCCGTTTCCCCACATGTACCTCCCATTAACTGCCCCACCTCTCCCTACCCTCCTTCAGCATTCTCCCCAGTCCCCCACAATCAGATACCCAGAGGCTAGACCCTTTATAGTCTTTTCCCACCTTTTTGTCTCTTTAGTTTTAAAATGAACTGCTGCCTGTCTGAGCCATATACAAACGAGAGGGGTCATCCTTCAGCCAAGGCGTTTCTTCTTCCTGATATCACAATAAGAATGCCCTTTGTATAGACTGGTTCTGCATGTTCTAGGTGCAAGGATGAAGTGGAGGAAGGGAAGTACAGAGCATTTGGTGTGTGCTGTCAACCCCACCTCCTGTAAACCTTACACCCACTCTTCCACCCTAAGGCCGTGGGCACTTTGCCGCATGAATGGCCACTGCCCCTGCTGCTGGCAAATGAGAGCCTAAGACTTTCAGCTGTGCTGGGTAAAAGCGATCGTGCACAGTGATGTTGTTGAAAGAATGGTGGGCTGAAGTCAGAACCCCAAGATCAGAACACAGTATTTGGCCCCTTCCGCTCGTTAATCACATGTGTGGCCTCTAATTTCCTCTACGGGATAATAATTGTCATAAAGTATGATGTGTTTGTGTGATATTAATTTAGTACCACCATGGAATACCATCTATGCCAATTATAGACACTAAAGAAGTCAAGTGAGATGAGGAAAAACAAAGTGCAGTTTAGCTGAATAAAAGAAAGGATTAGTAAATTGCTTATAAGGTGTGCCTAAGTGCCACGCAACCCCCAGTAACAATTAGGTGTTCTGTTAAATATGTGCCAGACTAACTCTGTTGTAAATTTAACTCAATTACAATCATTGGATTTATGCAGGGCTATTTGCTCACAATCAAAAACAAAACAAAAAGCTTCTCCATCTCCATCTCCTCTTCAGGAAGAGGGGAAACGGCATCTCTAATGTGCCCCATGTTATAGTCTCCTGAGTCTGCCAGCTGTCCAATGTCCAGTCTGTTTAACTCTGTGCTACTTACACACCTTCTAGCTCCATCTACTCACAGAGTCCTAGGTTTGGGTAAAGGGGAAATAGGTCTCTCAGGGACAGCTAACAAAGTGGCTCCCCTGATGGGGGCTGAGAGGCTAGATCAGAATGGCTGCCATTTCTTATTGGAAAGGACAAGGCAAAGGAGACCCAAGCAACAAGTACATGGGCAGAAGGAAGTTGTTTGCAGGAAGAGAGTGACAGGAAGTGGTGCCAGTTGGAATGAGCCAAAAGCTGTGGTCATTTGTAGGGATTGCTGATGGATAAGCACCAAAGGTGCAGGAGTCCAAAGCCAGGAGAAAAGTATCCCCAAAAGACAACCACCAGATGACAGGTCTGGAAAGCAGTGGGCCTTTCCATCGGCCCAGCTTGCTGGAGCTCTCCCTTGTTGAGGGGGCCTCTCCTGCTCTTACATGGCTTGAATCCTCACAGCAAGACTCCCATCCAAATCCCATACAGATCTGAGATCCCAAACAGTTCTGAGAAAAATGAACTGGGCTGGACAAGTTCAAGGGAAAGCCATGAATCCACTTTTCACATGAAAATCATAAAAAACAGGGACACCTGGGTGGCTCAGTGGGTTAAGTGTCTGCCTACAGCTCAGGTCATGATCCTGAAATCTGGGGATCAAGCCCCCTGTCAAGATCCCTGCTCAGCCAGGAGCCTGCTTCTCCCTCTGCCCCCCACTCCCTGCTTGTGCGCTCTTGCTCTCTCTCTCTCAAATAATAAAATCTTTTAAAAATAAAATAAAATCATAAAAAAAAAGTTCATCCCTTGGGTCACCAAATCTGTGTCAGATCTATCATCCTAAAAATGGCAGCTCCAGATGCTGCTTCAGGAGTGAAGTTTCTCATCTGGGTCAAATGCAAGAGGCTAGATGTCAAACCATAAGGGAACATGATAACAGGAGTATAGTTTTATTTGTTGCTTTATAATTATGAGATCCTAAAACAATAGGCTTGAAAGGAATTTGATACTCCACACCCCATAGGGAGAATATGGGTCACAGAGGACAAATCGGTGCACAAGTGTTCACCATGTGAATTACCCTATCCCACCCCACCCCACCCTCACACACAAATATTGCAGTTACACTGTGCCAGTGCAGGGAGGCATATTCTGGTGTCACATCAAAACTTTTAATGGTTTCCCATTGTCCTTGGAATGAAATCCAAACAACAGGGCCTATAGGGCCTGGCATGCTAGGGGCCCTACCTGCCTGCCAAAGCTCATCATTGGGTGTTGCTGCCTGCCTTTCTCACTCTAACTTAGCCACTCTGGGCTGCTCTCCGATCCCTTTCCCTGCCCCAGAGCATCTGCACCTGCTGTTTCCTCCACCTGGGCTCTGACACCACTTCTGTTCACAAATAGCTCTTTCCCATCCTCAGATGCCAGTTTCTTACATACCTCCAACAAAGCCTCCCACTAATGAAGTCATCCAGCAGATACTGAGAACTGGCAGCGGGCCAGGTGTGCAGTGAACTGCAAAGCCCCTGCTCTCCCGGAGCTTACATTCAAATTGGGGGCCACAGACAATAATCAAATACACCAAGAAATATCGTACATACTCTATCAGATGTGCTAAGTGCTATGGAGAAAACAAAGCATAGTTCGGGGTTAAGGGGGAGATGGGGTAGAAGGGAAGGTGTTTTTTGTTTATAAATCTTTCCCAATATTCTCTCTCTTAGCCTTTGTTCCCTTTATAATGCCCATCACAATGTGTAACTTTTTAATGGATGGGTTTTTGTTTTTGATCTAGAATGCAAACACCCACTAGAATGTAAACTCCATGATGGTAGGAGGGAAGATTTGCTGCCTTATTTTCCATATCTCTCAGCACTTGTGCTTGGCCTAGTAGGTGCTTGTTAGATTTGCTGAAAAAGTGGAGGGAGGAAGGAAAGCAGATGAAGAATAGAAACTACAGAGAAGAGCCAAGAAATCAGAGTCAGAAAAAAAGACAATCTAGGTGGGAAGGAGGTCTCAGTGGATATTACCCTCCAGTGGGCTTTAACTGATTTATGAGTGTGTGTGTGTGTGTGTGTGTGTGTGTGTGTGTGTGTGTGTTGATGGAAAGGTGTGAAATGGGAGTAGAGGTTGGCCTGGGTTCATCTAAAGGGTTTGACATAGAATAAAAGGAACAATCTTAAAGCTACCTCATTCCTCTAAGAAGAAGGAACAGATGTTCAGAGTGATTGCTTAGCAAAGTGGGGGTGAGAGTTGAGAAAGTCTACACTCTGAAAATGGAACTGAGACACTGCCCTCAGAAGGGAGTGATGGGAGGGACAAATATTGGCCCTGTGTCCTTAGTGCTGCTGTCTTTGGGGATACATGTTCTTTGAAAGCTTTTAATGGGTGAAAAGAAGTGACTTTATTGAGGATAAATGAAATGAGCACTCACATAATTTGATGGTGACAATATAAATTGACAAATAACACTATAAAGGCCATTAGGCAACATGTATTAAAAACTTCAAATACCCGGTGACCTTAAAATTTTATTTTAGGTATTTCAAGGAAATAATTCAAAATATGGAAAAACTTTATGCCCAAAGATATCCAAAGATGTTTTTAAATTATTAACAAATTATAGCAGACAATGCCCTACAATAAATGCCCTACAATAGAAGATAACCAGCATACATCCACTTGAGGGAATAGTATGCAGTCATTAAAAATGAAGTTTCTGAACACTGGGTAAAATTAAAAATACTTCATATAATGTTAAGATAAAAACATAAAAAGAAAAAGTTTATATGATATGGCCCCTAACATAAAATTCATATGATTAATTTTATCTATGTAGAATGGAAAACACTATATGATTAAAGCAAAGGTTAAGAGGAAATGTTCATAAAATGTAAACAATGATTCAATTTAAATTCACCTCCACAAATATTTATTGAGCCATGTGACATGAAGTAGGCACTGTGCTATGAACTGAGACTAAAGAGACACCCTTACAGATAAGAGCTAAAATACTGTACAGTCAACTATATTGTGGAAGAAATCTATGCAGTTTTTTTTTAAAGATTTTATTTATTTATTGGACAGAGAGAGATCACAAGTAGGCAGAGAGGCAGGCAGAGAGAGAGAGGAGGAAGCAGGCTCCCCACCAAGGAAAGAGCCCGATGTGGGGCTCGATCCCAGGACTCTGGGATCATGACCCGAGCCGAAGGCAGAGGCTTTAACCCTCTGAGCCACCCAGGCGCCCCCAAAATCTATGCAGTTTTTTGAAGCAAAAAGGAGGACTTCCAAACTCAGATTTGGCAGGGCAATGGGGAAGGACAGTCGAGAAAGGTGTTTTAGGGGGAAAGTAGTATCTAAATTCTGAATGAGAGAGAGAAAAAAGATAAACACAGGCAAGGAAACAAAGAGATAAAGAATAGAACCAAGAAAAGTGGAGAGAGTTTTAAGCAGAATTAAAACGTTTGAAAAAGACCAGAGACAGCAGGCAAAGGTGCAGCTTATTTAAAGAATTGAAGGAAATTCCATTTGGCACAAGTGTAACCTGATAGGGACTCAGAGGAATAGGAAGCCAAAGACACAAGCAGAGCCAACCCTGTTGAGTGGTTTGGACATTGAGGGCAATGGGAAGCCTTTGAATTGCTTTAAGATTCATGTTTTGGGAATATCTCTCACGGGCCCTGGTACTAGATTGGAGGGTGGCTAGGCTGGAGGGAAGGGGGGGGTCAGGTTTGGAAGACTTTCAGTAATCCAGGAGAAAGAGAAAGATGGATTTGTGTTTGAGTAAAGGGATTATGGATAATTTTTTTGATCTTCATAGTTTTCTACTATTTCCATTCTTTACTTAATGAACATGTGTTATTTTCATAATGGGAAAAAGTAAAATGTTTTGAGGAAAAGGACTTTATAGAATTATGCCTGAAAGTCCTTCTGAGCTTTTGGGACTATCTGCTAAGCCCCGGGGCCTCTGTGTTTGTATAAGAATCCACACCCACACACTGACCCATAATACCCTGGGAACCACCCACAGTCTCTATCCTGAGATAGTGGAATTTACCATAGGCAAGGGACTCGAGGTATATTTGGCAGGAGTAACAGCATCTGAGAAAAGAGACAGATGGCTTCCAGCTCACACATAAAATCCAATTATTCATTCATTAAGTTCAGTCACAAATACTGAGAACCTACTAAGTGCCAGGCACTGTTCTGGGCACTGGAGATTCAGAAATGATCAAAACAACAAAGTTCCAGTTACATATTCTAGGAGGCAAGAGATATCATCTACAAATAAAAATTTACCCATGTACCCCATTTGATGGGAAAGTACCTTGAGCCGTACTGCCACTTATTGACAAGAATGGCTTAGGAAACTCTGAGAAATAATTGCAGGTTTGCTGATTCATATTCATACTTAATGTGGCATCTGTTCACAGACATAGATGGCTACAGTGTTTGTGACTGTGTTGAGTGACACTCTTTCCTAGAACAGTGTTTTCAGTATCAATCTCATATGCATGCATGTACCTTTACTAACATAACAAATTTCTGCAAGCCTCCCCAGCCAGTGGGTAAAAATGAGGTTACAATAACAATTCACATTTTATTCATGTGTTCTCCTACCATATCAGGAGGGACCTCACCAATCTGTTCTCCCATGCTTGTATTTAAGACAGAGATCTCATGCGCATCTCAATCCAAGGGCATCTCATGTGTGTCCATAAGCAGGCTTCGTATGTTCTAGCATCCCAGCCTCATCAGTGATGTTTGCTACACAATCATTTGGAGTAGCATGTCACCCCTGCCCTTCATAAGAATTTTGTTTCCATGCCCAGAAAGCAATTAACAGAGATCCCCAAACTGCAAACTCTTTTCATTAGGAAAAAAGTTCCTTTTATCTAACCTAAGGGAAAGACTCAAGCTGAGCCCATTTTAATTGCTCAAGATTCTGGAAACACTAGCTCTGGAAGTGATTAGCAATGTTTGGGTACACCCTGAATAGTATTTCCCACCTGGACCCCAAAACAATGTTGCTTGTGGCCCTTTGTATCAGAGTTCCTTGTAAAAAACATCTCCTTTGGCTTCTGCTTGCGTTCTCTTCTCCACTGAACCCAAACCTAGCCCACAGTCCCAGGTGGGGAATAGCCCAGTGCTTCCTCCACACACTTCTTAGCTCCAAGCCCCAAGTACCAGTCTCCCTTCGGGGCCAAGCAACTTGGCTGGTGAGATGCAGCAAATTCAAATAGATGCGGCATAGTTTAGGAGAGTATTAGGGCAGAAAAATCCTTCTTGTGCCACTGCGAAAGGAGGAATTAACAGAAGGGACAGCAGTCTAGAGTCAGTAGTATGCCACTTAGGACACTGTGTCAGGATGCAAATGTCCCAGCCCAAGGGACAAGAACCTACCCTCCTTGCTAGTCCCCTTGCCGCTTGGCCCACCACTTCTCACACATGACACTATAGTTTAGAAGCCCTGCTATGGAGGAAAGAAGGCCTCAGTGAAGGGAAGAAGGGAAAACAGAAATATTGCCAGGAACTATTTCCAAATTTCAATTCTGGGACTGTAATCCAAATTGTGTTTGATTGCAAGCTTTGCCCTATTGAGGTTCAAGGTTTCTTCAGATGGTAGTTTTTGGCCCCTACCAAGCACTAGAAGTTCAGGAAACTACTGTCCATTCCAAAACCACTGATCAAAGTTAGTTATTTATTCAAAGAGACCCCAGCCCCCTTAGCCCCTAAATAAGCTGGAAATCCTGAAGGGAGCAACCAGAAATAGAAACATCCCTCTCAAAGGCCGACTCAAACACTCCTTCTTCCATGAAACACACATGGAGCTCCTACCCCCAGGTCCAAACTCCTTATAATTTTTTTCTTTTTTCTATAAAGTCCTCTAAGACTTGGCCTCCCTTCACCCCACGGTGTAGGGATTTGTGTGCCCATTTCCTCTACCAGAGGTGAAACTATCCACGGCAGATGCCAGACTTCATCTCAGCAGCCCCAGCAGCACCACACCAAGTCCGTCCGTAACAGACATTTGGTAAGTAATTACCGAGCCAAATAGGCTTCCAGGGGACTACCTATAAAGGCCATTTTCCTTTGGCCTTGATGTCGTAGGCCTTGAGTCGAAGAGCATTCTCATGCAGTCTCATATTCTGTAGGAACACAAGCCACAGAGGCTGGGGTTCCTTGGCTCAGCACAAAGGCTCCCTAGTCTTTCTGTGACTCCAGCAAAAGTAGTCAAGGATTTTCTGGCACTGTCTTTTCACAGAGTCCCTGTTGGCATGTATTACGGCTTTGTCAGGATGTTTTCCCTAAAGGGATGATGACCTACCTCGGGCTGATACCCAGCCAGTTCGAACCTCTATGACATCAAGGTCTGCATCTGCCTGATTGGTCAGGACCAGTCCCTCGCCTGTCCCATACATCCCTAGAGTCCAGTTGTCCTGGATTCCCCCTGAATTCTCCACCTCCTTTGCCTACCCTGTTCCCTCTTTTCTGCACCAGTCAGACCCATAATCATTCTTTGAAGTCCAGCTGAAGGTCATCTCCTGTGTGGAGTCCTCTGGCCTCTCCTCAGAGCAGAGTGGGAGAGCTGCTTTCTCCCAGCACTCTGCAGACAGCACGTATTCTGCGCTGAAATGGCTTGGTGTTTCCAATTCCCCACAAATGGGAGCTTACATTTCATTCATCTTAGCAGATCCAACAATGCACATTACCTGGCAGGAGGAAGAGCAGCTCAGCAAATGTTTCTTGAATAAATCAATGGCCATGATCCTCACAAATGTTTTCCAAGAAAGCAAGCAAGTAGGTCTCCTGAGCACCCAAAGTTCTTATTGTTTCGTTAGGTACAGGTTTGTGTCTTGCTTTTAAATTTAACAATAATAATGCCTCAGATTTACTGAGCACTTGCTAACTGCATAATCCTGTTAAAATCCAAAACAGCCATCTGAGGTAGAGGTCATTATTGCATAGGTTTAGCTGAATAAAAGGAAACTGGGGGGAAGTTAACACGTGTATCCATATTCCTGTAACTGCTAAGTGGGAGTCTATTGGGTTTTAAAGCCTGCTTTCTCAGCCGCCAGGCCTTCCACACAACCTTTCTACTGAATATGAATTACCGTAGGAATACTTTCCTATATCATTAAACTATTTTAATGTCTGTATTATAGAAAGAATAAATTTCGACACATGACAGTAGTATCCTGCTACTCACAGTGTAGAGCCCTGACTAGGAGCACTTCTATCACCTGGGAACTTGTTAGATAGGATCTCAAAAACCCCAGATCTACTGAATCAAAGTCTGCATTTTAACAGAATTCTTCATGATGTTTGTACATTAAAGTTTGAGAAGCACTGGTTTAGATCAAGAGTCAACACAGAATAGCCATGGGCCAAACCCAGTCCAATCCCTGTTTTTGTATGGCCCACAAGCTAAGAATAGTTTTGACAGTTTTAAGTAGTGGAAATTTTTTTCAAAAGAAATCTGACATGTGAAAATTATATCAAATACACATGTCAGGATCCATAAAAAAAGTTTAATTGAAACACATCCATTTGTTTACTTGTACTCTCTGTGGTTGCTTTTGAACTACAGTGGCTGGCTGGCTCACTAGTTATAAAAGACTGTATGGCCCACAAAGATATTTACTATTTGGTCCTTTATAGAAAACGTTTGATGATCTCTTCCCAATTCTGCTCCCCACCTGCAGCCACCAGCACATAATGGATGTGAGGAGAAATGCAGACAACATTTGGGAGAACTAAGGAAGAAAGAGCATCCCCACAGACATTCAGGGCTCAGCGGAGGCTGGGGTGCTCCAGGGTCTGATGGAAGGGGACTTGCCATGGGGTAGAAGTTCAGAGAGAGAGGGAAGAGCTGAGCACAGGGTGTGGTACGGCAAGAGCAGGGGCAGTGAAGAAGAGGAAGCACAGATCAATGAAATGACCAGAGTGTAGGAGAACGCAAGTGCCGGCCGTGGGAAGGAAACTCATCAAAGGAGCATAGGAAAGGGCAGTAAAGGCCAAGGATGAAAGGGGTGGAGTTCTCAGCCTCAGGATTCCCCGCAGAGGCCACCAGTGGTAGTTGTTTTGAAACTATAGCAAGCTGAAGGATCGAGTGGTGTCCCAGTTGTTGAAATCAGCAGACTTTTCCTGGGGTTTCCAAGCTGTGAGGGTGAAAAGGTATTCTCATCCCTAAGACATCCTAAACTTGATGTATATACGGATGAAATGAACTAGTTCTTTGCACCTTTATCTTGAGGTGGAATCAGCTGCAGGCTTAAAGAGCTTGTTACATATGCAGACTCTCAGCCTCACCCAGTGAGTGCCTGATTCAGTGGGAATCTATATTTTAACAAGCATCCCAGATGATTCAAATGCTTTGAGAAACGCTACTTCAGTGAATGAAAGAACTCTGGAATGAGCCAGCTTGAATAGATCATGCGTCTAAAAGTAATCACTTATGTGGATAAGAGGTAGCTTTCCGGTTTTGGATGGTATATAGGCCTTCAGGAAGAGGCAGTGGCACTGGAGAGGAATTGGTGGGCTCTGTCTGCTAATACCAATGAGCAAGCAGTGGGGGATTGCCACAGGCATCTGGGAAACTCAAGGAAAGACAGTAACTAGGAGAGGGCATCAAAGGAGCTGGGGACTGAAGCTAAGGGTTCTAATCCAGGAACTACAATGGCCATGTGATAGAAATACCTGCCTCTCCCTAATGACATGAAGATCTCAAGTGATACTTGATGGCCTCATGGTCACCATAGGCAGATGGTAGATCTAATATATATTTGTGTTGTTTTCTGACCTTTGTTAAATTTGACCCTTACTCCCACCACTTCCATGGTCTTTTATGATTGCACTGTATATATATTTTCTCAGGTGCTAGATGGGGACTCAGTGGCAATGAAATTCTGATATTGGCCCCCCAAGGAATCTCTGACACCAGGGTAATATGCGTTGACAGCTTATTTTTCACAAATTACAAAAATAAAAACATCAGGTAGTATGAATACAAGGCATTGTCTCACATCATTAATTCAGTTGCCTAAAAAAGATGGGTAAAGGGAAAGATGGACAGAATGGGACACTAGAGCTCATTTTAATCTGCTTTGGAGCTACTATGGAAGAGCATTTGTCTTCTTTGTTTTCTGTGTTTCCTGTCCGTTTAAGGAAACCACGCTGGAAGCAACCACATTTGAGGCACAGCATGAAACATCTGTCCTGTTTTGGCTTCTCATTGAGATGTTGGTTCAGCTTTTGCATGCAGCACCTTGCTGCCTTGAGACAAGAAAACATTCCCAGGCTCTTTAAGCTATTATGTAGGGTTGCTATTAGGAACTGGGTGCATTTAAACAGACTCTCCAGCCCACCCAGGAATATAGGTCTGACCTTTCAGGATAGTAAATCAGGGAGTCAGATCCAAGAAAGGCTGACACTCCCTGTCCAGTTATTTTTAAACCCCAGAGGCTACTTCTGCATATGATATCACTTATGTAACTTCTCTTTGCAAGGACCCCTCTGTGCTCCAACCCACCTTCCACACCCATCCCACCCCATAGCATCAGCACAATGACACATGGGCTGCTCCACCCAGCTGTGAATGTGCCAACAGTTTAAGGATGTGGACATTGAGCAAATAAACACACAGAAATGAGATTGGCTTTTGTGCAACCAGCTTTCAGGAGTTACATTTTATTCTTTTAGGCTTAAAATTTCAGTGCAGTGGGATAAGAAAATAGCCCAAACTATATTACAAAGTTGATTAGGAATGTCCATCACCAGAAATAGCATTATGTTACTTTGGGATAAAAAGATTTTTAATTTATAGTGTAACTTCCATGTAAGAATATGACTACTAATCTAGAACAATCCTCCTGGTTTCTATGTATTGGATTCATAAATGAGTTTATGATCAAAACCATATATTAAAACTTTCAAATAAATTCTAACAGTAATTAGTGACCATCCACTCTCTAAAAAGTGGGCACTAACTAATAGGCTTTTGCTTCAAGGAATCTGGCCTATTAGATATGACATTAAATATTCATCTATTTAAAAAGCTGCAAATGTCAATGAAGGAACAAAGCTGTCAAATGCTAGGAGCATTTCATTAAGAAAACAGTCTCAAACACTGATGGGACGTGATAAAGTTGGGGACTCAGACAAGCTTTAGCTGCTAGAGAGACAGCGAGTGATATTGTTTGTTGTTACCAAAATGCCAAAAGAGCAGGAAAACAGCAATATTGTTAAAATGTCTATACTGCCTAGAGCATTTTAATGCCATTCCGATCAAAATTCCACTGGTATTTTTCAAAGAGCTGGAGCAAATAATCCTAAAATTTGTATGGAATCAGAAGAGACCCCAAATCGCTAAGGAAATGTTGAAAAACAAAAATAAAACTGGGGGCATCACGTTACCTGATTTCAAGCTTTACTACAAAGCTGTGATCACCAAGACAGCATGGTCCTGGCATAAAAACAGACACATAGACCAGTGGAACAGAGTAGAGAGCCCAGATATGGACCCTCAACTCTATGGTCAAATAATCTTCGACAAAACAGGAAAAAATATACAGTGGAAAAAAGACAGTCTCTTCAATAAATGGTGCAGGGAAAACTGGACAGCCATATGTAGAAGAATGAAACTCGACCATTCTCTTACACCGTACACAAAGATAAACTCAAAATGGATAAAAGACCTCAACGTGAGACAGGAATCCATCAGAATCCTAGAGGTGAACATGGCAGTAACCTCTTTGATATCAGCCACAGCTACTTCTTTCAAGATATGTCTCCAAAGGCAAAGGAAACAAAAGCAAAGATGAACTTTTGGGACTTCATCAAGATCAAAAGCTTCTGCACAGCAAAGGAAACAGTCAACAAAACAAAAAGGCAACCCATGGAATGGGAGAAGATAATTGCAAATGACAGTACAGACAAAAGGTTGATATCCAGGATCTATAAAGAACTCTTCAAACTCAACACACACAAAACAGACAATCATATAAAAAAAATGGGCAGAAGATATGAACAGACACTTCTCCAATGAAGACATACAAATGGCTATCAGACACATGAAAAAATGTTCATCATCATTAGCAATATGGTGTCCTGAAGTGAAATTTCATCTTTGAAATTGAAATTTGTCTTGAATTGAAATTTCTACTAGCCCAGTCCTATTGAAAAATAAAACCTTTATGTAACTAAATTAAGTCAACTTGTGGAAAATCATACTCTACTACACTATTACTTTGCTCTGCTCTACTATACTCTACTCTACTACAGTACATACTACTATAGCTAAATTGATTACCATAGCCAGGCTAAGAGAGGAATAGAATGGATCATCAGCATCTACAGTAACTTAAAGGGTCATT
Source organism: Enhydra lutris kenyoni (assembly GCF_002288905.1). Lineage (NCBI taxonomy): Eukaryota > Metazoa > Chordata > Mammalia > Carnivora > Mustelidae > Enhydra > Enhydra lutris. The sequence goes on along the minus strand of NW_019154091.1, from coordinate 31,888,672 downwards.
TTAGCAATTTCTTTTAATCATACTACTGCTAAGTGTTTTAGGTCGGGATTCATTTGGTTGCAGGTAACAGAACATCCAAATAACAATAGTAAAAAAATAAGGTGTTCCAGTGTCTGTTGCTGCATAAATAAACCATCCCCAAATTTAGTGGCTTAAAATAATATTTATTTTCCTCCTGAATTTGCAATTTGGGAAGGACTTGGTAGAGGGCATCTTGTCTCCTCTCCTTGGCATTGGCTAGGGCAGCTTGAAGACTGGGGCCTGGAATCTTCTGAAGCCTGGGTCACTCACATCCACAAGGTTCCTCATCCTTGTTGGGAAGAGTTAGAGAGCTGGAGCCTGGTACAGCTGGTGTCTTTGGCATCTCTGGCTCTATGTGGTCTCTTACGTGGTTTCTCCAGCATGGCAGTTTTGGTGTACATAGACTGAATTCTGATATGTCAACTCATGGCACCTAACTCGTACATGAGGCAGAAGAAAAACAAGGCAGAAACTGTAACACCTTTTAGGACCTAGCCTGGGGAGTCATGCACCATCCCTCCTACTGCATTCTGTTCATTGGAAGCAACTCACTAAGACTGGCCTCTACTAAAGAGAAGGAGAATTAGGCCATGTCTTCTAATGGGAGAAGTATCAAAGAATGTAGCCATGTCTTAAAACTACTACATAGGGATTTGCTTTTCATATATAGTGCCTAGAGGGAAGCAATTCTGTATAATGTGGGGCTCCATGATATAATAAAAACCAGGGTTTCTTCTATAATCTCTACCATTTTTAGTAGATTGGTTTATTGTCTCAAAGTTGTCACTAGATGACTGTTGGAGATTCAAATGTCATAACCATGGTCAAGACCAAAAGAAGTGGAAGGTATAGTACCAGCAGCTTCTGGCCTCTTTTACCAGGAAATAAAAGATCCTTCCCAAAACCCTCCACTGCAGAATTCCACTTACGTTCTATTGGCCAGAACTCTATCAGAAGGCATGTTTGCTTGCCTTGTTTCAGGGGAGGTTAAAACAGTGAATATTTATGTTCTTCATTCTCCATTGTAGTGGTAGGCATGAGTAGAGAGATCTGAAAATGGGCACTGGGTCAGGCAAGCCACGCTTCTGCCCTAATGAACCTCCATATCAGGCACATAACATTACAAGTAGGAGGAGTTTCAAAGAGTTCCTTCGCCTCCATCAGCCAAAGTTAACAATGAAATGACTGAAATATGGTTAGCAGAGGGAAAATACATCGGGTAATGAATGGAATCATTTTCAACTATACACTGCAGATAGAATCAAAAGCTAGATATTGAATTAAATGAACCACTTATACAGTTGAAACAGGAAGCAGAATTGGGTCACCACAGAAACTTGCCAATAAGATCAGAGGACAAAGAAAGGAGGAGATCACTGACTTGTGATACAATGTTAAAGATGCTTAGCAGATTACCTTGGGTTCAAAGGCCCTGGGCCTAAAAATAACTTGGGGCAGGGTATAAAGGAACTGCTAACTTATAACCCTAACCCAAATTTTGTGTCTTTCTTTATAGAACATTCTTTTTTTTTTTTTAAGGCTTCTGTTGTTCACTTGCGAATAGAAACAAGAAAAATGCTGAGTTGATGGATTTAACCCATCTGCAACAATTATCCAAATTTAAGATTTAAAGCTTCAAAACACTTAGCTAAAAACAACAACAACAACAACCACAAACTCCTTTCTTTCCTTCCTGTAAGCACAGAGCCCCCCAGGTCTATTGTCTAAAAGAAGTTAAAGAAATCACACTGCAGCAAGTATTTTTCTGGAGCATTTGCACATGACCCCAGCAATAGCTAAGATTGAAAAATGAGACAACTGGATTTACTGACACTAACGCTGTAGAGAGCTCTTTCCCAGGTAAATTAGCAGACATTCAGGAAAACATGTGCTTGAGGGAGAACACTGAGTATGAAGAAAGTATGTGCCTACATTGGGAATCCCGTAAATCCCAGGTTGCAACTTGCAGTAAGTATAAGGGAATAAATGAGTAGTTAATTCTCAGGGAAAATGGAATGTGGAATAGGAAAATTTTTTCTTTATAATGAATGAATTCTAACATAAGCAGATTGAATAATTTCTCCGAAGCGATATGGCACATATTAAACAGAAAAAAGAACTCCAGGCATTTGCAAGTATTCCCCTTTATAGTTTAATTTGGGAGATAAAGTTATGCAGATGTTTGTTCTAAGCAACTAATTTGATCTAATATGAAATAGACACTTCTTAAACAGAATTGTAAAATATATGCATGGGAATTACTGGTGTCTTTTTATCATTTATAAGCTAATAATCTGCTTTCAATATTTCTATCATCTGTAAAATTTAATTAAGAAGTAAAGAATAGGATGTGAGGGTGATCTGGCTGCAACATCTGTCACCCCATTGATCACCAGGGTTGATTCTGCTGATCTGGCTGGCTAGGCGGGTGTCCCCTTCCTCCCTCACAGCTCCATGTGCATCCTTCTCAAAGCTGCACGCTTGGTCAAAGAGGATGACCTTCCCCAATAAAGGAGAGGACCATTCTTTGGTCAAGGGTATACGAGTAGCTGTGCTCCCCTGCTAGAACCTCCAAACAAGCTCTCAGGAAGTAAAGAATAGGCTTATAGAGATCATGACCACACATGCTTCTTACTTATATTTCAAATTATAATCATATCATGATGGCTTTTGATCCTCAAAGAGTACAACAAAATAATATATTTGAACTTTTTCTTATTAAAAAAAATACCAACTTAGAGACCTACTATAAAATACTTCAGACACCCTCAAACCATGTAGCAAAATTCTAACATGCAGAAATTCTGTTACTCTCAAAAGCAACTGCCAACAGTTCTAGGCTCAGGATAAGTGTTCAGTTCACAAAATCTCTTTGGATATTCAACCTCTCTCACAAATATGTATATATTCTCAGTGTATGAAAATATTTTTCAGATCAAATATTTTCCACACTAACTAGAAACTCCCGTTGGGTTGTAAATGAAAAGATTTGTTAGATATTATTCAATTAGGTGACAATATTAATAGCCCCCATTAAACGCTAATTTGCTCTTTATTCAGCAAAGACTAACACAGATGTAAAACAGGGGTTGGCCACCCCCAGAACATATGTCTAAGACAACAAGCAAGCTGAGAGTAATTTGAAACATGAGCTGGCTGTCCCTTCCATACCTCCCTTTCCACTGCCATTTCTGCCACAGATGGTTTAACACTTTCCTATAACATGTCTCACTTCCTCAGTGCTAGTAGCTTTTATGTGTGTTGCAGGGGGTTGGGGGCATGCCCTCACCTGCGCACACACACACACACACACACACACACACACACACACACAGGTTAGATCAGCAAGCATTTATCAAGTGCCTGCTGCCAGGCATCATGCTGGTGTTATAGACACAGTTGCAAAAGGTACAGCCTTGGGAGTCTGGCTGTCTAAATTCACACCCCTTCTCATCAGTCACTAGTTATATAACATCAGGCAAGTTCCTCAGCCTCTAAGGCCCTGGCTTCTTTATCTGCAAAATGAGAATACTAATAATACCAACGTCATGGGGGTTTTGTGAATATTAAATAGTTAATATACAGAACCTGGCATCTACTGAATGCAATAAACTTATCTATCATCACCATCATTATCATCACCATCATCATCATCACCATCATCATCATCATCATCATCATAGCATGGTCCCTCGGTCTTTATTCCCCAGTAAACTAGGAGCTAAAAATCACATATAAACAGATTATTCCAACTGTAGTAAGTGGAACTCTTAAGAGAGGCACTTATCTCAACTTGGAATTCAAGAAAGATCCCTGAGCTGAGAGTTGAAAGATGAGTAGATTTAGCCAGATGAAGAAATGTTCCAGAGGTAAGAGCTTGAGCAAAATCACAAGAAGCATGTTGTATACAGGAATTGGATATGGTTTGCTATTATTAGACATGAAGCTCAAGGAAGGGAGTGGTGAAAATGAGGCTCATGAGGAAGATGAGGACCAGGTCATCAGAAGTCATATATACCATGTTAATATGACTATTGCTTTGTGTAAACCAAATTTCTTAAGCCAAGGTATATAAAGTACTGTATTCATAGAGGTATTCCGTGAGATGTTCCTGGACATTTCTCAAAATAATAGCTTCACTCTGACTTATGTCTGAAAGCAACCTCATCATGCTAATTTTAACAACAAATTTATTAATGATAAGATTAGAATTTAGTCATATTTAAAAAACTGAAGGTTTTTTCTTTTTTTAAGATTTATTTAAGAGAGAGGAAAAAAGAATGGGGGGGGCAGAAGGAGAGAGAGAATCTCAAGCAGGCTCCCTGCTTGCAGGCTTGTGCTTGTGCTTGTGCTTGCTTGTGCTTGCAGGCACAGGGCTGGATCTCACAACCCTGAGATCATGAGCCTGAGCCAAAATCAAGAATCAGGTGCTTAATCAGCTGAGCCATGCAGGTGCCCCAAAACTCAGGGTTCTCTTAATGCATCCCCAAATGTATCCCTACCTCAGGCCCTCTATACTTGCTGTTCCCTCTGCTTCCAGTTCTCTTCCACCGGCTGTTCTTCTGACTGGCTCCTTCTCATTCAGGTCTCAGCTCAAAATGTCACCTCTCTAGGAAGGCCTTCTCTGACCACCTTATCCCCCCTGTGATTTATTATCCCAACACCCTGTGTTATTTCCTTCATATTTGTCATTCTTCATATTTGTCATTCTATAAAATTATGTTGCTTATCTAGTTATTTACTCATTATTTTTCAACTTCCCTTCTAGATTATAAGCTTTATGAGTGCAGGGACTATGTATCTTATTCATTGCTCCAATCCCATGTCTAGAACAGTGTTTGGCACAGAGTAGCTTCTTGATAAATTTTGTTTCTAATAAATGGATGAATTTTTTAAATAAACCAATAACGTGCAGTCTTGGACTTTGAGAAATATGTCAAATTTTATGGTTCTGAAATCAAATAATTTTCTTGTCTAAAATCTCCAAGAGCAAAACAGAATTTTAGATTTAAATAAAAGCTAATTATAGTATATTTGACTCAGAAATAGCGAGATATACTTAATCCTACTAATTATCCTCTATCACAGGTAAATATTTTTGCTTACCACATACTCTTTAACCTAGTTATAGTAATATAATAAAGAATCAGACCCTTGATATAAGTTGCCAAGTGTCATGTTTTTAAATAAAACAAGCCCTCAGGACTTTGGAAGGGAGCCCGATAGACTCACAGTTCAGAGCTTTCAGATCCATTTACATGTGGTAGCACTAAGGAAAGTCTATCTTACAGAGTGTTCCTATGGACAGCATAGAAAGTCAGGGATTCTTTTTTCTAAATTCTTCAGTTACAATCCAGTGAAAATAAAACGTGTAGGAAAAATGTCCAAGGTAATCAATACAGCCTCTTTAAGAGCCAGATGTTTTCAAAACCAGAAGGAGAAGGGTATACATTTCTGGTGAGTTCTCTTTCTAGATGGTTTATTCAGTAATTTGGAGATTTTATGGAGTTATGCCACTATTTTCGTTAGTAAATTCTTTGAATTGGAAGGAAAGGGGCAAGAGTCTTCTACTACTGCCCTTCCTAGCACTTCTATAGAGGACTGCACCAGGACAAATAAAAAGGCTTGGTGCCTGGAACTCACAAAGAGTTCCTCACATAGTACAACTCACAAAGTTGTACTATGGACAGTCCAGAAAGGGAGGAGGAAAGCCAGTAGGTCCTGGACAGGTCAAAGCACATAGAGAACACAAGGTCCTAGCAGCAGCCAGGAGGACTCCGAAAGTAAAGGCCACTCTCTTCCCTTGGGTCCTTTCATTTCCTCTGCTTTTTTCTAAGTGTAGTCCACAAAGTCCTGGAGGCCCTTTTAGGAAATCTGTGAGAACAAAACTACTCTTACAGTAATGTTAAAGAGTGATTTACCTTATTCACTATGTGGATTTTTACACTGGTGGTGCAAAAGTAACAGTGGGTCACACCGCCAGCACATTAGTACCTGCCAAAGCAGTGGCACCAAGCTGTATCTAGTGGTCACCATACTCTTCACTACCACAAACTCTCAAGGAAGGGAGGGAGGTGAGAGAGAAAAAAGAGCAAGCAAGCCAGTTTTACTTAAGAAAGCCCTTAGTGAAGCATTAAAATTGTTAGTTTCATTAATTCTCAATACTTCAGTGTAGGTCTTTGTAAGATTCTGTGTAACAAACTAGGAAGTGTACATAAAAGCACTTCTACTGAAACCGCACAATCATCACCAAGAAAAACTCTTATGTTATTGTTCGAGTTGCAAGCTGAACTAACCGTTTTATTTTTTTCTTTTCATGAAACGTCATGTTTACTTTAAAGAAGAGTTTGTTCAGATTTAGGTACTGGCAGGCACTTTCTTGAAAATGAACAAAGTGAGCCTGTCACTTCAAAGAATGTATCTGGTAATATTTATTGCCAAATAACCTTTAAGAAGCTATCTTGTTGAGGTTTGGGGTAGTACTTACAACTATTGAAAAATGTTGTTAAGATACTCCTCCCTTTTCCAACTACCTGTCTCTGTGATGCTAGATTTTCTTCAAATACGTCCATGAAAATGACATATGACACACTGGATGCAAAGGCCAATATAAGAATCCAACTGTCTTCTATTAAGTTAGACACTAAAAGGATTTGCAAAAAATATCAAAGAATACTATGACACTCTTAACTTTTCTTTGTTTAGAAAAAAATTTTTTTTTATAAAAATGTTTTTTATAAAAAGATTTATGGGCACCTGGGTGGCTCAGTTAGTTGAGCATCTGACTCATGGTTTCATCTCAGGTCATGATCTCAGGGTTGATCAAGCCCCATGTCAGGCTCGTCACAGTATCTGCTTGGGATTCTCTCTCTCCTCTCACTTTGCCCACCGCCCCCCCGTACTTGTGCATGTGCACCTTGTCTCTCTTTAAATAAGTAAATAAAATCTTTAAAAAGTTGAAAAAGTTTTAAAAATATGTTGTTTATATTACCGGTAAGGTGTTTATTACTGTTGTTTTCAGATGAACTAATATTTTTTTAATGTCTCAGTTTTGACTTCTAGTGTGGTTAATATCCATAGATATAACCCAAATAAACAAAAGCTCTTTGGGATCCTCAATAATTTTTAATAGTGCAAAAGAATTGCAAGACCAGAACCTGGTATAATAGCTATAATAGAAATACGTTATAGAGCTACGTAAGAGAAATAGAAAAAAAAAAAAGTATGATAAAAATATATAACAAGGGGCGCCTGGGTGGCTCAGTGGGTTAAGCCACTGCCTTCGGCTCAGGTCATGATCTCAGGGTCCTGGGATCGAGTCCCGCATCGGGCTCTCTGCTCAGCAGGGAGCCTGCTTCCCCCTCTCTCTCTCTCTCTCTGCCTGCCTCTCTGTCTACTTGTGATCTCTCTCTGTCAGATAAGTGAATAAAATCTTTAAAAAATATATATATATATATAACAAAAATGCAAAGCATAGATGAGATCATTTTTATTCTATCACAAAGGAAAGTTCCATTATACAGTTAAAGTAAAACTTCAAGTAGTAGAGCCTGGGTTACTACCCACCCAGCATGTCCTTAAAGTAACCAATGGCTTGTAAGAGTTAAAAAGCTGTCAAGGAACAATGGCAGGTGGGCTAGTGACACAGGAAAGAGCCAGCAGTGACAGGACTGAAGAACAAGGTAAGGCATAAGGGGATAAAATGCTGCAATGTTTTATAGGTCTATCTAGGTGCAGAGATGTGAACAATGAGAAATGAACTCTGACATAAGATAACTTTTTAAATTCCAGTATAATTAATATACAGTTTTATATTAGTTTCAGGTATACAATATAATGATTCAACAATTCTATACATTACTCAGTGCTCATTACAATAAGTGTACTCTTAATCCCCTTCACCTATTTCACCCATCCCCTGACCCACCTCCCCTCTGGTAACCACCAGTTTGTTCTAAATAGTTAAGAATCTGGTTTATTGTTTATTTGTTTGTCTCTTTTTTTCCTTTGTTTCTTTCTTAACTTCCATATATGAGTGAAATCATATGGTATTTCTCTTTCTCTGACTTATTTCACTTAGCATTATACCCTCTAGATCCATCTATGTTATTACAAATGGCAAGATTTCATTCTTTTTTCTGACTGAGTAATATTCTATTGTATGAATATACCACTTCCTTTTTATCCATTCATCTATTGATGGACATGAGGGCCGTTCCCATGTCTTGACTACTGTAAATACTGTTGCAATAGACATATATACACATACCTTTTTGAATTAATGTTTTTGTTTTCTTTGGGTAAATGCCAAGTAGTGGGATTACTAGATCATATGGCAATTCTATTTTCAATTTTTTGAGGAACCTCCATACTGTTTTCCACAGTGGCTGCACCAGTTTGCATTCCCACCAACAGTACACAAGTGTTCCTTTTTCTCCACATTTTTCCAAACACTTACTTCTTGTGTTTTTGATTTTAGCCATTCTGATGGGTGTGAGGTGATATCTCATGTGGTTTTCATTTGTATTTCCCTGATGATTAATGACATTGAGCATCTTTTCATGTATCTGTTGGCCATCTGTGTGTCTCCTCCAGAAGTATGTCTGTTCATGTGCCATTTTTTAAATTAGATTATTTGGTTTTATGGTGTTGAGTTGTATAAATCCTTCATATATCTTGGATATTAATCCCTTATTGGATATATTATTTGCAAATATCTTCTCCTATTCAATGGGCTGTCTTTTTATTTTGTTGCTGGTTTCCTTCCCTGTGCAAAAAAGCTTTTTATTTGGGTGTAGTCCCAATATTTTGTCTCCTTGACAAAGCAGACATACCTAGAAAAATGTTTCTATAGCTAATGTCAAAGAGATTACTGCTTATGTTTTCTTTTAGGAATTTTATGGTTTCAGATATTTAATACATTCTGAGTTTATTTTTGTGTATGGTGTAAGAAATTAGTCCAGTTTCATTCCTTTGCGTGTAGCTGTCCAGTTTTCTGAGCACCATTTGTTGAAGAAACTGGGTTTTTTTCCCATTGAATATTCTTGCCTCTTGGTTGAAGATTAATTGACTGGATAATTGTGGGTTCATTTCTGGTCTGTTCTATTGATCTACATGTCTACTTTTGTGCCAGTACCATACTGTTTTGATTACTACAGCTTTGCAGCATACGTTGGAACCTGGGATCATGATACCTCCTGTTTTGTTGTTATTTTTCAAGATTGTTTTGATTAATTGGGATATATTGTAGTTCCAGACAAATTTTAGGATTCTTTGTTCTAGTTCTGTGAAAAAATGCTGTTGGTATTTTGATAGCGATTGCACTAAATCTGTAGATTATTTTATGTAGTATGGGCATTTTAAGAACATTTGTTCTTTCAGTCCATGAGCATGGAATATCTTTCCATTAATTTGTGTCATTTTCAATTTCTTTCATCAATGTCTTATGGTTTTCAGAGTCTCCTTGGTTAAGTTTATTTCTAGGTATTTTATTATTTTTGGTACAATTATAAATGGGATTTTCTTAATTTCTGTTTCTGCTACTTTATTATTATATGTGCTGCCGAAGTGAGCACCCTGCTACTTTATTATTAATGTATAGAAATGCAACAGATTTCTGTATATTGACTTTGTATCCTGCAACTTTACTGAATTCATTTATCAGTGAGAGTAGGGTTTGTTTGGGGTTTTGGGTTTTTGGTTTTTTTTTTTTTTTTGGTAGAATTTAGGGTTTTCTATATATGGTATCATGTCATCTCAACTAGTGTAAGTTTTGTTCTTTTACCAATTTGACTGCCTTTTATTTTTCTTGTCAGATTGCTATGGTTAGGACTTCTAGTACTATGTTGAATAAAAGTGCTAAGAGTGAACATCCTTGTCTTGTTTCTGATTTTAAAGGAAAAAAAAATCTCTGTTTTAAACTCTCAGTCTTGTTCCTGATTTTTTAAAGCAAAAAACTCTCATGGTTTTTCACCATTGAGTATGATGTTAGCTATGAGTTTTTCATATATGGCCTTTATTATGTTAAGGTATGTTCCCTCTAAACCTACTTTGCTGAGAGTTTTTATCATGAATAGATGTTGTACTTTGTCAAAAGTTTTATCTGTGTCTACTGAAATGATCATATGCTATTTATCCTTTCTCTTGTTTATGTGATGTATCATGTTGATTGGCCTGCAAATATTGAATCATCTCTGTATCCCAGGAATAAATCCCACTTGATCATGGTGAATGATTTTTTTTAATGTATTGTTGGATTCAATTTGCTAATATTTTGTTGAGGATTTTTACATCTATGCTCATCAGAGATATTGGCCTGTAATTTCCTTTTCTGATAGTGTCTTTATCTGGTTATGGTATCAGGGCCTCATATGCTGGCCTCATATGATGAATTTGGAAGCTTTTCTTCCTCTTCTATTTTTTTGGAATAGTGTGAGGAGAATAAATATTAACTCTTCATTAAATGTTTGGTAAAATTCACCTGTGAAGCCATCTGGTCCTGGACTTTGGTTTTTTGGGAGTTTTTTTTATTACTAATTCAATTTCATTGCTAACAAATGATCTGTTCAAACTTTCTACTTTTTTCCTGATTCAGTTTTAGGACGTTATATGTTTCTAGGAAGTTATTCATTTCTTCTAGGTTGTCCAATTTGGTGACATATAATTTTTCATATTCTTATAATCCTTTGAATTTCTGTGTTGCTGTTATTTCTGCTCTTTCATTTCTGATTTTATTTAAGTCTTCTCTCTCCTTTTTTTTTTTTTTTTTTTTTTTTTTTTTTTTTTTAAATTTTTTATCTTCTTTTTTTTTTTTTTTTTTTTGGATGAGTTTGGCTAAAGATTTATCAATTTTGTTAATCTTTTCAAAGAACCAACTTCTGGTTATATTGATCTGTTCTATTGGTTTTTAGCCTCTGTTTCAGTTATTTCTACTCTAATCTTTATTATTTCCTTCCTCCTGCTAGTTTTGGGCTTTGTTTGTTCTTCTTTTTCTAGCTCACAAGATAACTTCTTTAGATTAATTTGTGTTTCTCCTTTGGTTTGCCCCTCTGACCAGCCCTTCCATGTGAGTACCAGGCTCTGTGCTCCCTTGCCTTGGCGAAAGTTTGAGGTGGGAATTCCTGAGTTTTGATTTCAAAATCCTAAGGGAATTAAGAAGAATTCAGTTAAATCTGAGGAGGAATACCCCTGTCTAAAATGAAAGTCTCTCCTACTTGGGGAGGAATCAAGGTCTGGAGTCCCTGTGTCCTAACTTACTCCCTATCACTATCACCAAGAGGTGGAACATTAGCCCAGGCCTCCCCAACCAAGAGAGTCATTCCCATACTCCAAAGGTGGCACAAAATCAACAGAGAAGAGGCCCTTAACTACAGAGGGAGAGAAAATGGCATCTCAACAGTAACTTATGTTGCCAGGTGGCCGATGCCTTACTGGGCGTCTGAGATGTTTCAACTCTGCTTGAGTGTTTGGAACCTTGATATAGGTTCCAAATGAGAACCTTGACATAGAACCTCCAATGGGAAGTTCTAAGAATAACTTCAATTGCTCACCAGCCCTTTGGAATGTGGGGAGAGAGTTGAAGTTAACTACTGAGTTAAAAATAGAGAATTATGAATATTATTGGCAATAAAAAGAATGAAGTGTTGATAGATGCTACGACATGGATGAACCTTAAAAACATTGGCCTAAATGAAAAGAGTCAGTCACAAAAGGCTACATATTGTATGATTCCATTTATAGGAAATATCCAGAATAGGCAATCTAGAGATGAAAAGTAGATCAGTGGTTGCTAAGGGAAAGAAGAGGTAACTACTAAACAGTAAGGTTTGGGGAGGGTGGTAATTAAAATGTTCTATAATTGATTGTGGTGATAGTTGTATTTTTGGCGAATACACCAAAAAAATGCTTAATTTTATATTTTTAAATGAGTGAAGTATACGGTATGTGAATTATATCTCAACAAAGCTGCTACCAAAAATAGTAGAGAAATGTGATACTCTTGCCCACTTGAGTTCTGTTCTAAGATTCATACCCATTTTGTGTGTATGATGTTTTACAAAGTTATTTTATAAGGTTGTGTCAACCTAAGGTGACAACTTCTGAACACACACACTGTACCAGCTCAAGAGCTAATGAGGAAGCCCAAGACACAAGCACTGGTGAAAGGTGCATCAGAGAACAGAACATGGGCTCCAGGGAACAGGTGGTGTAGGCAAATAGCCTGCACCACCACAGAACAATACATACCACCAGGGCAGCATCTTAGGGAACACCATAGATGTGGGAGGGTAGCCAACATCAAGGACATCTTGAGCAAATTGCAATCCCTCACCTCATGTAAGGGGCCCAGTCACTGGAGTCCAGCCCTAGTGCATTATTGTAATGAGAGCTGTAGTCCCAGTGAGACTGGAGAAATTATCCAAGAAGGACCTGAGGCAACCAAACAGGACCTAAATAGTGATGATGATAATAATGATAAAAGTATATAATTGATGTCATTTATGTATAATCTTATAAAGCATAAATCAGCTAAGTTCTGAACACTATTTGCCAGGTACTATTATATGTACTTTTATTTGTAAATTTACTAAATCTTTACAACAATCCTCCGAAATAGCTACTATTACACTTCTCATTTTACAAATGAGAAAACTGAGCCATAGAAAGATGAAGTCATTTGCCCAAGGTCATTAGTAAGGGCAGAGCTGAGATTAAAGCACAGGCAGTAGGTCGCAGGGCCCATCTGAACAACTACCATCTGCAGTCAGTGTAGAGGCCCACTTATTACTTCATGTTGCTTCATGAGGACCAACAGGAACCATGGTTGATGTTGAATCTTCTTCTACATTTAACTAAAGATCTTTAAATCCTTTCCATGGCAGAAGGATTGGTCCTGAAGCCTGGGCTGTGGATGAGCCTACAGATAGTGGTTAAGTGATGGTCTCTCTACAGAGAAGCAAGGTAAGGAGCCAGGTAACTGCTGACATACATCATTATTTTTCCATTTTCACCATGATGCTGACATAGCTATTATTTACTTCATTTACTGAGGAGCAAACTGAGGCTCAAAGAATTTACACAATTTGGCTGAAGACCCAGAAAACAATAGAGCCAAGACTGGATCCCAGACCTTCTGATTCCAAGGTGATATCCATAAGCTGGCTTTTGGACATTGGCAAGCAATATCATAAAGCAAGTGAATTGGGAAATAGGGTAGCAGAATGACTGCAAACGTGCTTGGTGGCCAATTAACTCCAGCCATGCCAATTACCCTATGATCTTGAAAGAGGGACTTAAACTTTCTGAGACCTAGCACCTTCATCATAAGACAGGTTTGGTAGTAATCATCATCATCATCATCATCATCCTGGAGTTGCTATGGGAATTAAATGAAACACTGTGTACATGAATATCTAATAAAGTGCAAACATACAGTAGGTACTCAATAAGTGGTAGCTGTTTGGGGCAGACAGTGCTCTTATTGTACTGCTGAGTGAAGGCAAGCTCTGAGGCAGGCAGCCCAGATCTTTCTCCTGAGACATTTTACCTCTTGACTCAGAGAACATCAGCTCTGGAAGGAACATTAGTATTGGTTGGATCTAGTTCTCTTTTAAAAGATGAAAAAATTGAGGGCTTGAGCACTTGTATGATTTGCCCAAGGTTTTACAGCTAGTTGGGAAGAGAGCAAAACTGGGTCTTTTATTTGTAACTTAAAATTTTAAATAGCTGTTAGAAGGAGATTAAAAAAAGAAGAAAGCTTAAAAAGAAATAAAATTGAGACAACCTCAGGTCCCCCTTCAACTGGGGATGTAACTTAGCGGGAAAAGAAGGCTTGCCACACCTGAAAAGAGCCAGATGACTGATAATGCCCTGGTGGAGCCTCCCTCTCACCATCAGCATGCACACATGAAGGGACACTTCGTGGGAAGCAAACAGTATTGCTTTCAGAGACTCATTCCATATTATTGCACCCCTACCCTGCGGTTTTGTCTGGACCAAACAAAGGAAACTGGACTTCAGTTGATACACAGGAGAAGTTAATAGTAGGAAGGGAACCAGTATCTTGGAAAGCATATGGTAGGTATGTGATTAGTGTTAGCAAAAGGATCAGAGGCAAAAAAAAAAAAAAAAAAAAAAAAAAAAACAAAAGAAAAAAAAAAAAAAAAAAAAAAAAAAAAAAGGAAAGAAAGAAAAAGAAAAGTCCTTTTATATCATTTGAGTGGGTTGCCTTCACTTGCTAAAGACTAACTGAAAATTGAATGGAATTAACAAGCAGGTGTTAGATTGAGGATGCAGAATGTTCAAGAAGGTGTATTGAACTGAACAGGTAACAAAGGGCTTTCAGAATGAGGTTTGAGGTGTATGTTTGCACACGTGCACATATATATATTTACCAGGGAGTGCCGACTTCCCCCTTTGCAGTTAATTTAAGAGCTGCTCTCCAAAGCAAACTAAATTGTGTCCACCGCACTACTTACAGGTGTCGAGGGAAGTTCTTGGCACCATGGGAGATGTGGTGGGAGTCTGACAGGGCAAGGCAGTTAAGGATTAAGAAACAGAGATTCCAAACTGAAATTGCTGGGTCCACCTGCTATGCATTAATTATGCAACAATTACTGTCTGTTTAGAGTCACTGCTGCATCTTTTAAGAGAAAGAAGTACATTTGGGAAACATTTGACAAATCTACTCCCAAAGAAAGAAAAGGTTAGAATTTTGTATGTTTTTTAACACATATATTGCTTTTTAATTAATTATTATTAACATATAATAACATATATTATTAACATATAATATCTATTTTAGGGTACAGGTCTGTGATTCATCAGTCTTACACAATTCACACGTTTACCATAGCACATACCCTCCCCAACATCCATCACCCAGCCACCCCATCCCTCCCAACCCCATCCACTCCAGCAACACATATATTATTAAAAGAAACTAATGCTCTCATTTAATAAAAACACATGGAGTGATTATCGGGCAAAGAGATCAGCCTAGACTTCAAACCACCGTTCTAGTCCTGTTTGTTATTTTTAAGCACCTAAGTGATGTTAACCAACAAACTGTTTTACATAGATTTGCATTTTGACTTAAAGAGACACACAGGCACAAATATTCAAAGGAAAAGGGCAGTTAATATTAAAAACTATCCACTAACATCGGTTGTGACATCACACACTAATAAGATCGATCTCAAAGACCACAACTCTTCCTGGAGAGTCTCCCAACAGGAGAACCCTAAGTGTTATGGGAAAAGGGAACTGCCCCAAAAATGAAGTGAGAAAGTTGACACAAATTACAGATGATGCAGAATTCCAGTCTAAATATGCACTTGCTTTGATGAATGATGCACATGGATTCCCATGTGACTACCACTCCAGATGTTGCCATTCATTGCCTGCCTCCTAGGGCTGCCAGTTCTCATAGAGAAGATGCTGTAGTTAGTTGTTCTGCTTGGGAAGCAGCTGTCTTTTCTTGTGAAGACATCCTTGGGGAAGTTCTGTTTTTGTCCATCTTCTAGTCTTGGGATTTTGGTGGTGCTTGTCCTCTGTCTTCACAGAGCATTTGCAAGCTCACTAGCAACCCTCTCTAGCCTTCATCTCCCTCAACTTCTTTCACAGTTATGATTTTAGGGTGGTGGGTAACTATTGTTTGTCCAGGAGCTGCTGGGTTAACAGATGTTGCTGGAATTTTCTGTTACATTTGTGTGTTTGTTTTTGTCTGTTTACACCATTGTTTGACCCATTTCAGTCATTTTGGGGAACTTTAAACACATACCCACAATTTACAAGCACTGTTCTCAGAATGTTTTTCATTAGTCTCCTCTATATTTTAAATTGCCTTGGCCACATAAATACACATAGAAGTAACTGGAATATAATTTCTATATATCTCTGTTAGCCGTGTTGGTGTACTTGTAAGAAAAAAGTCAGTTTCTCTTGCTCCTTAAGTAAATTAGGTAGGAAATCAGTAGCAGCTCTCACTAAAGGGAATATTGGGATTGGAGCCTTCGTTAACAGGTAAGATTTTACCTTATCCCATTCCCTTCTGGAGCCAAAATGCCTAAACCATGAGACTCCCTTGGTGTCAAGTTTCTGGGAGTTTACAAGGTATGAGAAAGAACCAAGGGAGAAAATCCTTCTCTTGTGAGAAGGGTGGTGATTCCAGAGGGAGGGAACATGGACACAAGTCTGTAGGCCCTGGAAAGGGACAGTAAGAAAAGAAAAGGGAATTGAGGAGAGAAGGAACAACAATTTAGAACTCCCTCCTCCCAAGGCCTCAATCCTTTGAGTGCTCTCTTGTATTCAGCACACAGCAGGGAAACTTAAGTTTAAACTGCTACTGCCTCTGTTCTTCCTATACTGCATGGTTCTCTCTGAAACCTATCTGGTCCTAGGGCCAAAGTCTCGGGGTGAAAAAGAACAAGCCCCAGATCCTGCTGAACATTGCAGCCTTTGCTCTAGTGATAAAGGCAGCCCAGGGGCCCTAAGTCCTCCAAATAGACCTACCTAGAACAGTTTCTCCATCTTTCTCAGCTGAGAAGCTCAGTAAATTAAGTGCTTCGGTGATCCACAAAATATTAAATTCTTTCTGAATCTGCAAGAACTTTGTCTTTCCTTTACCAGAGCCCTTGTGCTGGTAGCATGCTGATTTTGAGGATTTCAAAATTTGTGAGTTTCCTCAGAGCCATTATGAAAGGGAGTTGTTTACCTATTGCTATTCTTTGGGGTTATAGAATTTCTTTGTCCAGGTTTTCTTAAAAACTTCAGGAAATAAAAAGGTTAAGGGAACTATAGGAATGCCTCTGAGACAAATGATCATCCACAAAATGTTTGTTTGGGTTACACAAACAGAACATACTTAAAATATCTTTAATAGTGACTGTACTACATGTAAGATAAAGTACATAGAGCAAGACATTGGTTCTCAAATTTTAATGTGCCTCAAAATCACCTGTGGGATTTGTGAAATATAAAGATCACAGGGTACCAACCTCTCAGATTCTGGAGTGGGGCACCCCAAACCTGCTAAAGCCCCACAGGTGGGCTTGTTGCAAGTAGTTCTAAACCAATTGTCAAAACACATCAATTCCTCATAAGGGTCTGTTTCCACCTTCTCCACTTACTTTCCCGGCATTTTCCCATCCCACCAGTGCCTTCCATGTTGCCAAATCCGTGCTTCATTCAGTCGTCATCTTGTTTGACCTATTGACAGGATTTGACACAGTTGATCACTTCACCTTGAAACACTCTTCATCTGCTTCTATGGCACTAATCTCTTCTGGTTCTCCTTCTCCCTTCCTAGGTACTCTTTCTCAATCTCACTTGCTGACCTTATTTTCCTAATTTCTAGACCTTCGAGTGCCTCAGGATTTCCACTTCTGAGTCTACACTCATTTCTCTTTTTTTTTTAATTATTTATTTATTTATTTGATAGAGAAATCACAAGTAGGCAGAGAGGCAGGCAGAGAGAGGGGGAGAAGCAGGCTCCCTGCTGAGCCGAGAGCCCAATACGGGGCTCAATCCCAGGACCCTAAGATCATGACCTGAGCTGAAGGCAGAGGCTTAACCCACTGAGCCACCCAGGTTCCCCTACACTCATTTCTTCAGTATTTTCATCCACTCCCCTGTTTTCACATACCCTGTTGTGACTTAGAATTCCCAAAGTTGTATTTGTAGTCCACTCCACTCTCCCAAGCTCCAGACTTAGGTATCCAGTTGTCAACTCAGCATCTCCACTTAGATGTCTAATTTGAATATATTAACATGTACAAAACCCCTTATACTTCTCTTCTTAAAACTTGCTCCTCCATCAATATTTTTGAGCTTAATAAAGGGTAACTCTTTCCTTCCAGTTGCTAAATCCAAAACCCTTTGAGTCACCACTGATTCCTCAGTTTCTTCACAATCCACATCTAAACCATGAGCAAATCCTATCAGCTCTACTAGAAAATATATCCAAAGTCCAATCACTTCATGCCATTTCCAATCCTGTCATCCTGGTCTAAGCCATGATCATGACTCAACTAGGTTAGTACCATAGCCTTCTAGCTGGTCCAATTGCTTTTATTCATGCCTGTTCCCTACTCTGTTCTCCACACAGCAACCAGAGTGAGCCTCTTAAAACACAACTCAAGTCTTCACACTCCTCTGCTCAGAAACCTTCCCATCTCAAAGTAGAGTCCAAATTCCCCACAATGACCCACATAAACTGTATTATTTCATCCAGTGCTTTCTCTCTGGCCTCAGTTTGTGCCATTTTCCCCTTTCCCTCAACCCATACACTAGTTGTTTCCCCTGCCTGAAACGCTTTTCTCCTGGATAGTCACATGCCTGCTACCTCACTTCCTTAGGTGTCTGTTCAGATGTCATCTCATTAGAGAGTACTCCCTAACTGTAATAGGCAGTTTCTAGGATATCCCCAGGGATCCCCACCTGCCGGTAATCATACCCTTATATAATCCCCAACACTTAAATTTAGTAACTTGCTTCTAGTGAATAGGATTAGACAGTGGTAATGGGCTGAGAGTAGGTTACAGAAAGACTGTCGCTTCTATCTTAAACATACTCTCTCGCTCTCTTGCATGCTTCCTCTGAGGGAGGCCAACTGCCATATTGTGAGTTGCCATATATAGAGGCCCACATAGCAGAGACTTGAGAAAGTCCTCTAGGCAATCCCCAGCAAGGAATGGAGATACTCAGTATAACAGCCTGAAATGAACTAAATCTGACAACTGTTCCAGCCACAAACTGAATGCAACCTCCTAGGAGTCCTTGAAGCAGATACATTAGCTAAGCCACATCCAGGTTCCTGACCTACAAAAACTATAAGATAATAAATGTTTGTTGTTTTAAGCTGTAACATTTGGAGTAATTTGTTATTCAGCAACATTAAATAATACAATGACCATGCTGTATAAATCTACAAACTCCTCCTATCCTTGCCACCTCCTTACCCCCATTACTTTCTCTGTAGTGTTCATCTCCAAAGCCTCACATATTATATATTTGTTTGCTTGTTTGTTTAGTTCTGTTTCCACCTGCTAAGATAAAATCTCCGTGGGGGCAAGGACATTCACAGATGTTGCTTACTGCTATATCCCCAACAGCTAAAATGTGCCTGGCACATAGTAGGCACTCAGTAAATATTTGTTGAATGAATTGATGCGTGAGCAAGGGGTAATGAGTGAGGTAGTGAAAAACAACTCACAGGGTTGTGGTGAGCATTAAATGAGCAAAATACGTAACACGTCTGGTCCTCAGTAGGTACTTAGGGAAGAATGGTTTTCCCCCCTCAAAGAAACTTTCATCAAATGATGTTACTGTGGACAGGTAAAACTGCAGAACTCTTTTCAGACTGGGATGCTTATTCTCAGAATACCTTGCGAAGAAGGGGGTGATAGCTCCTTTAAATTAAGTCACAAAACATCATGTCAGTGGCTACTTCAGTTGTGGATCTCACCCAGCTTATCCATTTTATTCAGGGTCTCTGAAAGCAAATAACACTCCACTTACAGAGGAGCCACACCTTTAGTTTTCTGCGTTGTTCTAGAACTCTGTCTCCTTTCAGCCTTAAGGACCTTGAGTTAATCACAGAAGTTCTTTCAGACCTTTTTGAGCTCTGAATTAGATTCTCACTTGGAGAGTCATTCAGAGAAAAATAAAATAGTGCCTTCTGTCACGCTTATTGAATGGCCTCTTAAAACCCCACTGTCTTCATAACCACTGCCAGACAATAAGATAATCCCAAGAGCAATGGGCAATTATTACTGTTTCAAAACCATTGTGCAGGTGCCTCTGAAACGAAATCATTGGGTTATATGATCTTCAGTTATTATGGACTTACGGTATTCTCCAGCAGGAAGCAGCGTAAGTGGATCATTTCTGCACAACTATAATGTTTAAAACTTTAATATTGGCCAAGCAATAGAAATAATTTCCCTAACAGGATTCAACTGAGGATAAATGGGAAGTCTGACATGCTATTCTGCTGCACCAGTGTTTCTCGACCCTCTTAGGAAGTGTGTTTCTTCACTATTTTATTCCAAATCTAGCACAGTGCCTATTACATGAGAGGGTCTCAGAACCGTTTATGGGTTCACATGATGCACAGGCAAATGAGAGTGTTATCAGGAGCCCCCAGTGAGCGTGTCCTTGTCTTAAAAGCTGGCCCACCTAGGTAGAGCACCCTGGGTGGTCACTTCTTTCCTACCTGAATCGACTGTAGTGTCACTTGCCTTGGTGGTTAAGTAGACTTGACTCTCGAATCTTGACCTGCCACTTCCTAAAAGTGGGACATTGGTCCTATCACTTCATCACTCTCAGGTTCATCTGTAAATTAGTATAATAATATGTACCTCATAGAATTATTAAAGCATTAAGTTAGCTAACATGTAAAGTACCAAAACAGACACACCTAGGCAGTCAATACATAATTGTTAATTAAACATAACCCTATCCTCTGTCATTATGAAGAAAAACATCCCACTTGGCCTGTTCTCTCTTAAGCAATTTTGTTCCTCAAGTCCCAGGTACGTCGGTCCTTAGTAAGAAGAAACTTTTGCACCAGCAAAGTACTTCCATTATTATGTTTGCTTTTATTTAAATTTTCTTTTCTATTTACAAAGTGCTCTCAAATACATCATTTCTTTGAATTTTACAACACTGAAAGGCATAAAGAATTGAATTACTTTCATAAGATCACACAGTGATGATAAAGCAGGGTTCAGACTGAAGCCCAGAATCTTTTCATTATACAGCCTCTAGCAAGTGGATAGAGGCAGAAAAGCCAACAAAATGGCCCAAGTACATTTCTCAACCATAGCCTGCCTCAAGCAGCGTGACTAACATCAGATACTGCACAGGCAGCCCCTTCTGGAATCTCAAACCTATGTCTTTATAAATTGATGGATCAGTGAGCATCTAGGACCAACAATAGAGCCTTTGAAAGGGTGGTGTCTTGTTGACTGTTTCTTTTATCATGTGGAAGCTTTTTATCTTGATGAAGTCCCAAAAGATCATTTTGCTTTTGTTTCCCTTGACTTTGGAGACTGTCTAGCAAGAAGTTGCTGTGGCTGAGGTGGAAGAGGTTGCTGCCTGGGTTTTCCTCTAGGATTTTGATGGATTCCTGTCTCATATTTAGGTCTTTCATCTATTTTGAGTTTATCTTTGTGTATGGTATAAGAAAATAGCCCAGTTTCATTCTTCGATGTGTGGCTGTTCAATTTTCACAGCACCACTTATTGAAGAGACTATCTTTTTCCCATTGGATATTCTTTCCTGCTTTGTCAAAGATTAATTGACCATAGAGTTGAGGGTCCATTTCTGGGTTCTCTATTCTGTTCCATTGACCTATCTGTCTGTTTGTATGCCAATACCTTACTGTCTTGATGATTACAACTTTGTAATATAGCTTGAAGTCTGGCATTGTGATGCCACCAGCTTTGGTTTTCTTTTGAGCAAAATAAGTCAGTCAGAGAAAGACAATTATCATATGGTTTCATTCATATGTGGAATATAAGAAACAGGGGAAAGGAGGAAAAGTGAATGGGAAGTCCTCAGAGAGAGAGGAAAAAAAAAATCATGAGAGACTCTTGACTATAGGAAACAAACTGAGAGTTGCTGGAGGGGAGGTGGGTGAGGGGATGGAGCAACTGGCTGATGGGCATTAAGCAGGGCATGTGATATGATGAGCACTGGATGTTTTATGCAAATGATAAATTATTGAACACTACATCTAAAACAAATGATGTATTATATGTTTGCTAATTGAATTTAAATAATTTTTTTTTAAAAGAAGACTCTTAAAAAAAAGAAAGGGTGGTTTCAAGCTTTCTGCTATTTGTTCTGAATATGAGGTGGTGATGCCACTCTTGGGTCACTCCCACCATAGTTGCTATGGTGACAAATATCTTGAAACAGAGAGGCAGTTTCTTTGAGCACATCACAATCCTGTTTCCCTGCTCCTGCAAATACACAGCCCTAAGACACCTGAAAAGGGAATATTCTCTAACTCCTTGCCACTTTGCAGAATAGCTAACTAGATCTAGGAAGGAAAAGTAAATTCATAATCACTGACCATCTTCTAAGTGCTAGGCATAAGTACTCTGTGTTCAAGCTTGTAGGAAGTGGCAAGAACACAGAGGAGTCTTATGTCCCAGAGCCAGATGTGTTACACAATTTAACAAGGCCCCATATATATTATTTTCTTCAATTTAATCCTTAAAAACAATCCCTACATCCCTTAGTGGACACGGTGGTATCTCCCCAACATCTAGTCCTTCTTATCTTGATAACCATTGCAATTTCTATTCAGGACCCCCCCTGCTGCTACGAGTGGGAAGAGTGGATGGGACTTCAGTTGATCTGTATAAGCCCATTCTCTAGTCACAGTTCACAGAAGACATGTGACCAAAATTGAGTCAGTAAGAAGTTTGATGGGGATGTTGAAAAGATTCTTACTTGTGTACTCTTTCTTTTTTCTTCCTTCCTTCCTTCCTTCCTTCCTTCCTTCCTTCCTTCCTTCCTCTTGCTCTCTCTCTCTCAGCCTCCTCCTAGAAGGTGTGGTGAGCTAATGTGAAGTCTGGAATTGCCATAGCCATAGGGTGAAGCTGATTCCACAAAAGGCAGAGCAAAGTAATAGGAATAAATCAATTATTCGATGATACCACTGGATACTGAACCGAACAACCCTAAAGTTTTCTCTACCTCTTAAATTTTCTGCTATGTGGGGATCAAATATACCATTTACTTATTTACCTAGTTTGAGTTTAATGTTCTACTACTTGCAACATAGAGTGTAAACTACTTTGGTTAGGGGAAGACTAGGCTGTCATAACAAAAGGACCCAACAATAATGGAATGGCTTAAAGAAGTCAGAGTTCATTTCTCTCTCTTGTAACAGTGGGCAGGTGTTCCAGGTGGGCAGACAGCTCTGCCCCACATGTTCATTTAGAGACACAGGTTCTTTCCATGTTATTGCTCTATTACTCCTATGGTCTTGTCCTCATCTCCATGGTCAAGCTCAGGGTGCTCTGGGTTCAAACTCATAGGGAAAGAACATGGAGAATCAAATGTGCTACACAATACTTCTCACATTCCGCTGGCAGGGAATTAGTCCCTTGTCCACATCTAACAGTAAGGAAGACTTAGAATTATGTTAGTAGCCCTGTGCTCAGCTAATACATGTCTATTACCACAGAAGAAAACAAGAATGGATTTTGGTGGACTGCAAGCATTCTTAACCACATTAACCATTACTGGACCCATTTTATAAAGGAGAAAAGTAAGGCTGAGAAAACATGCCTAAAGTCACAGAACCAGGAAGTGGCAGAGTCAGAATTTGAACCCAACCCTCTAATTCTTACTACTGCATTCTCCAAAGGGTGGACTCTTCTTGCTCATCCATGTGTATAGTAATCCCTCTCTACAATTTCATCACTTAGAATAACATCACCCACCATTGGCAACATACATGACATAGGTTGCTAACCCCTGATCTGTTAGGGGCCTGGTTCCCCACAAAGATGGGGAGCAGCAGACATGGGGAGAAGCAGGCTCTCCACTGAGCAAGGAGCCCGATGTGGGACTCGATCCCAGGACCCTGGGATTCTGACCTGAGCCAAAGGCAAATGCTTAACTGACTGAGCCACCCAGGCACCCTTGGACTTTCTATTTATGCATTTTGTTGGGCTGTTGGTCTTTACTGATTTGTGGGAGCTTTTTATATAGGATCAGCTCCTCTCTATTAAATGAGTTACAAATGTTTCCCCTTTATATAATTGTCTTTTGGTTTGCTCATGGTGGGTTTTATATTGCAGAAAAGTATTCCTTTTATTTACTCTCTGAAACATCCCACTTACATGGGAGGAGCTCCTTAAACAAGCCAAATTTTACGAAGCAGACAGGAAAGGAAATGAACTTGGCAGAACTTTACTTTTGAAGATTTTCTCTCCTATTGGATCCCATCTTTAATTACTCCCTGATAATGACATTGTCAGAGAACTCACCCTGCTGAATAAAATTAAAATGACTAACCCTGACTTCCCACAGTAGCAAAGTGCAAAGGAAGCCATGTTTCCTGCCCATTGCTTACCAGCTAAATCAGAGAGGAAGATAATGTTCTGAAAATCTCCAGAGAATGCTGTTGATAAAGCAGGTTTCATTTCATTCCTTCTGAGCCTGCTTCCTCCACACAAGTCAGTTATAAAAGTCCATCAATGAATGGGATCGGTCTGAAGGAGAACAAGCCCACGGATAGATTAGATGGATGGGAAAAGGAAATAAAGAAAAGGAGCACATGAATACTAAGAGACACCATACTTAAGTGGGGGACATTTCACAATGCGAATGAAATTGCTTCTGCCACAGGCAGGCAAACAAATTTCCCCCAGACAAGGATAAGTCTAAACATAAGTCATAGTGGGGAATTACAAAGACACTAGAAATCTCAACAATATGTAGAGTGGGGATGCCCCTTTTCAAGGTCTAGGAAGGAATGTCAGCAGCATTTCTTTAATGTCACCAAGAAAATGTGCTGAGGCAGCTTTGGGGAACATTCTGGTTCCTTCTGCATTTCTCAGCCTGATTCATGGCAGTTACTGAAAAACCCCAACCTTCAGCCTTAGCTGTCCAGAGTCTGACTCTGCCTTGCTGAATGTTTCCCCACCCCTCTGATGAGCAAGTAGCCAAAACTGTGGAATTGTACTACTGCCTCTCTCTGTGCTTGCCCCTTCTTCCCAGGCCTCCCCTTCCTCCTGGGCCAAAAGCACTGTGCTGTGCAGCATCTGACAGGCAGCCCTTCCCAGGCCTGGACTTCTGCCTGGCTTCCTGACTGGCACTCCAGTGCCTGCTCTTGCTGGAGCATTGCCCTGAACTTCAGCCTCCTTGGCAAGGGCATTGACAGACCAGCTGGCCCTCAGCCACCACCCTATTCCTCCCAACAACTGGCCAGAGTACTGTTTCAACCCAGATACCCTCCCTCCCCAAGACCTGATCTTCCTGACCATCAATTGAATTAGTGTTTCCATGATCCATTGCTCAGTTTTGCCCCTGCTGTGCTCCCAGCCTTCCACTAGATGGGACCCCATGGACATCTGTATCAGATAGGTCAAGCCCAGTTTCACCACACACAAATACCAATTCAACTTGCTTTAAACAATAAGCACATTAACTTATGTAACAAGAAGTCAAGGGATGGGAAGATTCCAGGCTCGGCCAATTCTGTGGTTCGAGGTGTCATTAAGGACCTAGAGTCTCCTGTCTTTCTGCTCTACCATTCCTACCTATTCCTTTCATAAGATGGATATAGCAGCTCAAAACAACCAGCAGTAGGCTGGAGTTGGCTCCTGAGAGCCAATTGCTAAGTTTGCCAGCCATTTGCTGAGCTATAGGTAGCCTGAAATCAGCCATTATGAGGGAGTTTACACCATGTAAATGGAAATATGCAAACACTGTAAATCAGGGTTTTTTGTTTTTGGAGGATGTATCACATCCTCACACAGTAATATCTAAAGACAGAATGGGTCTGTTTCTCAAAAACATATTTTTTGAGGAATAAAGAAGCTTCTAGAAGCCTCACAGAAGGTCCCCCACCCCTGCCTCCTTGACCCAATTGTGTCACATGTCTATGTTTCAATCAAAGATTGACAAATGGATAGGATTGTGATAACTCCTCTAAAGCATAGTGGGGCACCTGATACTCTACGAGGAATCAATACTCTCTTAGCTAGAAAAATAAGGTGAGAGATGGCCTTTGGAAGGGCAACAGCAGGATTTGTCATAGACACATACACACCATCCATCTATCCATCAATAAACTGACTGAGAGCTTATCTTTCTGCCTTGGCCCATTATGGAGGTTCCAGCAGGTTCACAGGGCATATGGGATATGACAGCCTGAGATGTGTGCAAAACTACCTCACTAGAAGAGGAAAAAATAACAGCCATCACTGAGAATCAATTTTCCATTTGTTCTAGGCCTACAGTTTACCCAAGTGGTTCCAAAAAACCTCACTTTATTCAAGCACTATCAAAAGAATAAAAATTGTCCTGTGTCTATTCTATAATGCTTTTTCTATAAAGAAATTAGTATTTTAAAAGATTAAATGCTAAGCAGGAAGAGAATTACATTAATTTTTATGTTTTGACATGCAATTTAAGTTGAGTTAAATCTTGTTAAGCAGTTCACTCAAAATTAACTTTTCTGAATTCAGGCTTAACCTAATCCTGGTTTTCTCTCTGGCTTGAGTAGACTATAAGTTTGAACTAACCCAAATCTTTTTTTTTTTTTTTTTTTTTGGACTCAGTCCTTCCAAAAGCTTGTCTAAGTTTGCAGAACTTTCAATGACATTGAGAAGTATCAGACTCCATGCTGTCTGTCTTCACTGTGGCTTTCATTGCCCCTAGGAAGGGACCTCAAGCCTACTCTCTATTAATTTTAAGGAAGTGTCTGGATTGCCCTTCTCTGCATCCCATCCAACTTCTTGTGCCTTCCCCTACACTAATGAAAATAGAACTAAAACTTCTGACCACATGTGCCTATGTTTTTCATAAAGAGTTAGGCTTAAATATATGGAACTTTTATACAAGCCTCTGAAAGTATATGAAGGACAGAGTTCAGTCCTTAGCTCCAATGAGCTGACAATCTGGTTATACAGGCTTCTACAAGAAGCAAAGGACTACTATAGAAAAGCTATAGACATTTGGAAAAAGGAGAAATCATTCTGAACAGGTGTTAGAAACTTTGTTTTCTTTATCAATGTTTTCCACTATTTGATTATGTAATTTTCAAACATAATGAAAAGCTGAGAGAGTAGTATAATGAATGGTGTATCTCCATCAGATATAACAATGGTTGATATTCTGCTGTTATTATCTAGCTATCTAAATACTTTGCTATATATTTTAAAGGAAGTCACAGCCATTATTAACATTTCACCCTAACTCCTTCAGCATGCTCCTCTTTAAAAAGGATGTAGCTAAAAACCACAATACTTTTATCACATTTAAGAATATTGACAATAATTTTCTAATATCATCTAAAATCCAGTTAATATTAAAATTTTCCTAATTGTTCCCCCTAAAATATTTTTTTTATAAACCTGATGTTTATTTATCAAATTTCATTAGTGGAGTCTTTGACCAGCTTTTAAAATAAGGGCAGTTTCATTATAGAGGAATATTTGGCAAACTCTAAGTACAGACAGCTTTTTCAAGATTTTTTAAAGGGAGTAACACTGGTCAGAATTTGGTACATGAATATGATAACATCTACTGAAAATCTTCCCAGACATCATGAAAACTTGGAGGTAATTTGTATAGCTTGAAATGTCTTCATTTTAGAATGTTATATACAAAAAGGGCCTTGTCGAGAACAGAAAACTGCATTTTCTGTGTTCAGACTATAATTACAACACAACTGGCTTTTGATGTTACATTAAGTAATTTATACTTCAAGCTCCAGAGTATGTGGGGCATAAAACCTGATTAAAATTTTATATGACAAAAATCCCACTAAATGTTTCTTTTTTAAAAAATGGCTTTTCAATATGCTGATTCAGTCTAGTCATCCAAGAAAAAGCAGCTGATTTTTGCAAACCAGGTTCATATGTTACATTTGGTAGTTAGGTCTCCTTAGCTTATTTTAATCTGAAAGATTTTTCCTTCTTATGTGAAAAAGTGATACTGACCTCTGAAGACACCAGACCAACTGCCTTGTAAACAGTGCCAAATTCTGGATATATGTGATTGTTATCTCAGGGTGTTGTTTAATTTGTTTTTCTAGCCTTGTTGTCTTGTTAAAATGAAGGTCTGATTAGATTTAGGCGGAATCCAAGTCCTGACCTGAAGCAGATGGCACACTTAAAGGGTTTAACTGAAGGGAGTTCAGTGAAAGAACTATTTACAGCAGAGTGGGCAGACTTAAGGGAACAGCACTGGGGGGTTAGTGCTGTTAGTGCTGTAGGGACCACCACCCTGGGCCTGACATGGAAGCAGAGGAGTGGAGCTGCCCTAAAGCACGATTGGAAACTGGAGTTTTGGAAGTGGGACCCACAACAGGAGCCACTCAAATGGAACCCATGCAGGGAGTGAGATGGTAGGCCAAATCTCTATGTCCTCCTTCAGATTTCTCCCAGAGCCTCCCCACTGGCCAAATCTAATTAGAAGCCCAAATGGGAGGGAGACTGGCTGATACATTGTGCAGAGGGGCATCTCCAGGGACACAGAGCAGAATGAAGAAAGGCATCAAATGGACGGACGTATAAGAGCAAATGGAAAAAAACACACACACTGCTTAAACATTTTTGCTTAGAACGCTTCATAGGCAAATTCACCATGCAGTGAATTTCAGATAGTCACATCAGGAGAAGCAATGTGTTAGGTTATCTCACCATTAGCAAAGGTACGTTTCACCACTTGGTTAAAGTATTAATGCCAGATCTCAACACTGAGATGTAAAAGGATGTTTTTAATTTTAAATAAGCAAGTAATTCTAGGGTAGACCCTTTGGCCAGCAGAGGAAGGTTCTTTTACCCCTACATTTTCTCATGTAATCATCTTAGCATCCTTGATGATTCTGATCTGAATCAGGTATTTCATTGGAGGTTGTTGACTTTTCTAATTCTTTCTTTCCATATTTGGTTGAACCAGGTGAAATTTTGCAAATGAAAAATAGTTGATTATCAAAAGTTTCATCAAATTCAAACTAAAACATTTATTATCTAGTGTTCTGTGGGGAGGAAGTTTTTCTCTCCTCAACTAGGGAAAGACTACAGTCCTTCCTGAAGAGATAAAGTAAATGTTTAGTTCCTTTCCTTTATATACCAACTGTCAAAGTAAGTCACCACCAAAAGAGTAAAGCAACTGCTACTCCTTTTTTTTTTCCCTCTCTTCCTCCTCCTCCTTGTCCTCCTTGCCTTCCTCATCGTTGTCCTCCTCCACTTCCTCCTTTTTTTCTTTCTCTCCCTTTCTTCCCTTCTCTCTTCACTTTTTCTCTTTAATGCCCACATTGGCTCAAATTCAGCCAGTGGGTACTCCTTCAAGCTAACTCTTCAATAGGAATCTTGAAAGATGTCCTTTCTTTCTGAAATTATGGGATGTCCTAGGCTCACCTGGACTAAGTTATGTTCCTTTGCCCAAGATCTTCTCCAAAGAGTCTTGGCTCAATTTAGCGGAAAATGACATGTGTGCAACATCTGTGTACTAGTGTGCTCATTGCTACTGAAGTATTACTGCTTCTAAGATTTTACAGTGGACAGAACCCCTATAAGATACGTGCATATTCATGTATATCTTTAATTGGGACTTCATATTTACATTTATTAACTAGTCAGGAATGGTTATGTGGAGCAAAGAGTTGAACTAGCTTTGGGAGGTATGTACAATATCCTTTTCAAAAAATAATTTTTCTGTTATACAATCACATTTCCAAAGAAAAACATAACTTAAAAAATAAAAAAGAGAGGGGTGCCTGGGTGGTTCAGTTGATTGAGCATCTGACTCTTGGTTCCGGCTCAGGTCATGATCTCATAAGTCATGAGATCGAGCTCCGCCTCGGGCTCCATGAACAACACATGCCCTGCTTGAAGATTTTATCCCCTTCCCCTCCCCCCACTTGTGCACGTATTCTCTCTCTCTTTTCTCTCTTTCCCTAAAATAAATAAATCTTTAAAAAAATAAGAAAGAGAATAAATTTACCAATAATTTCACCCTTTTAACACAACCATTTTAAGTATCTTCATATAAGTCTTTCACACAAGAGATGAAGGGGGCCAAGGATTCCAAAGAGGAGAGTGCAGTTCCTAATGCATGTGTAGGACTTGAAATAGAAAGTTTATGTAGGGAATTTACTCTCCTTTAGGCTTCTATTCACACCATACTTCCTGGGTACATAACCTTTCCCCTATCCCTGCCTGTCAAAAACATACTCATCTTTCAAAACAGCTCACTAGCTTTCCCTGATACCCCCAGCCAGATGGAGCATTGCCATACTTACAGTGCATTTCTGTGGACCTGATAGCACTTTTTACTTGAAACCCTTTCAAGGTATTTGTGTACCTATGTTATCTCCCTATCTAGTTTGCAAATTCCTTGAAGTCAGGAGTTCTACTTGGCTGTCTCTTATCCTCAAAGCTCTTTGCTTAGTAGCTCAAAAATAAGAGCCTTTCAGTAGACATTTGCTACATTGAACTGAGAAGTAAAAACTCCTAAAATGAGTCTAACAGGTTTGCACTATATTGTGCAGACCCGCTATAACTGTTCTTTTTCCATGTTGGAGAATATATTCCCTTCACATGACCATGGTCCACCCTAGTTATTTACTTTTGAAACGTAGGGCTGATGTTGTTTCTAATTGTGGAAATAGTCTTGAAATTACTTATTACAACCCTTTCAGTTGCCTAGTAATACCTCAGTTTACTTTTAAGACTCCTTCAAATTTTCAAATAACAATTTTAAAACACCTTTAAATAGAATATATTTGTTTTTAAACAGACATATAAAGTGCTCCACATTTTACATGTGAAAATGTTACTAGGCTGAGAGGGATAAAAGACACTATAGTGCTTCACAAAGAAAGTGATTGAATTGCCTTCTTAGTAGGCTATAAAGTAAAAGACATCTTGCTGTTATTGTTTAAGCTCGCTATGATGGAGGTAGATGGATACATTATTGTAGGAGACCTGGAGGTCCCTTTCAGCTCTATGATTTTAATTGAGCTATATAAGTTTACACAGTCCCAGCTGTCTCGTGACTAAACTAAGTTGATTTTAATCTAAACCTCACTATTGGTAAATAGTAATTTCAGTAATACTTGGCAACACAGAAAGCTGACTTCCGTTTTCTTATCTGTAAGATGAGAAAGTTGAATTGATTCACCTCTATGGTCATGAAGTACTATAACAACATAAATCTTTTGGTAATCTATTATAGTTCAGGTACACAGTTTCTATGATACTGACTGAGGATAATTTTTTTGGCTCCTAAATCTTCCTAATAGCTGATAGATTTTTTTTTTTTTTTTTTAAGATTTTATTTGACAGACAGATCACAAGTAGGCAGAGAGGCAGGCAGAGAGAGAGGAGGAAGCAGGCTCCCTGCTGAGCAGAGAGCCCGACGTGGGGCTCGATCCCAGGACCCCGGGATCATGACCCGAGCCGAAAGCAGAGGCTTTAACCCGCTGAGCCACCCAGGCGCCCCAGCTGATAGATTTTTTTAAAGGACAAATTCAGCTCTATTGAATACTTTTGGTTTTCTAACAAATGTAGTGTAGTTGAGGAAAAGGAAAAGGGACAAATAGACATTGAAATACCACTGGACATGGATTCAATCCCAATTCTGCTACTTACAAGTTATATGACCTTAGGCAATTAATATACCCTCAGTATTTGCATCTAAAATTAAATAACGACTACCACTTCATATCCATTAGGATGGCTACTATTACAAAAACAGAAAATAGCAAGCGTTGGTAAGGACCTTGAAAATTGGAACTCTTGGGCATTATTGGTGGGAATGTAAGATGGTTCAACCACTATAGAAAACAGTATAGCAATTCCTCAGAAATTTCAAAATAAAATTACCTTATGACCCAACAATTCAATTTTTGAGTATATACAGAGAAGAACTGAAAACAGACTTCTAAGACATCTATGTATACACATGTTTAATAGCATTATTTATAATAACTAAAACACAGAAGCAACCCAAGCATCTATTGATGGGATAATGAATAAGCAAAATGTGGTATATACATGCAATGTAATATTATTCAGCCTTAAAAAGGAGGGAAATTCTGACACATATTTAGAACACAGATGAGCCTTGAGATCATTATGCTAAATAAGCCAGTCAACAAGAAGACAAATATCATATGATTCCATTTATATGAAGTACTGTATGAAGAGTAGTTGATATCATGGAGACAGAAAATAAAATGGTGGTTGCCAGGAGCTGGAGAACAAGGTAATGAGGAGTTATTGTTTAAAGGGTATAGATTTTCAGTCTTACAAGATAAAACAATTTACAATTTTGAGATAGATGGTGGCAATAGTTGCAAAATATGAATGTACTTAATACCACTAAACTATACACTTAAGAAATGATTTTAATAGTAAGTTATATACTATGTATATTTCAGTGCAGTTTTAAAATTGGAAAATATTAAATAACAATATATATCTTGTGGTATTATTATAAAGGTCAGTTAGATAACACAAATGAAAACCCCTGAATACCACCTGGCATGTTTTGGATGAACAAATGTTTATTGGTATGTCCCATAGTATAGTTTTGGTAGAAAGAGGAGCTAGTTTTTCTGTTTCAAGGTTGCTTTGGCTATTCAGGGTCTTTTGTGGTTCCATACAAAATTGGGATTTTTTGTGGTAGCTCTGTGAAAAATGCTATTGGTATTTTGATAGGGATTGCATTAAATGTGTAGGTTGCCTTGGATAATATAGACATTTGAACAATATTTGTTCTTCCAATCCATGAGCATGGAATGTTTTTCCATTTCTTTGTGTCATCTTCAATTTCTTTCATCAGTGTTTTGTAGTTTTCAGAATACAGATCTTTTACCTCTGTGGTTAGGCTTGTTCCTAAATATCCTGTGGTTTTTGGTGCAATTGTAAATGTGATTGATTCCTCAATTTCTCTTTCTGCTACTTCGTTGATGTATAGAAATACAACATATTTCTCTACATTGATTTTGTATCCTATGACATAACTGAATTCATGTATCAGTTCCAGCAATTTTTTGGTGGAGTCTTTTGAATTTTCTATATAGAGTATCATGTCTGCAAATACTGAAAGTTTGACTTCTTCCTTGCTGATTTGGATGACTTTTATTTCTTTTTGTTGTCTGATTGCTGAGGCTAAATAACAGTGGTGAGAGTGGACATCCCTGTCTTGTTCCTGACCATAGAGGAAAAGCTCTCAGATTTCCCCATTGAGGATGATACTAGCTATAGGTTTTTCATATTTGGCCTTTATTATGTTCAGGTATTTCTTTGTTGAGGCTTTTTATCATGAATGGATGTTGTACTTTGTCAAATGCTTTTCTGCATCTATTAAAAGGATCATATAATTCTTATCCTTTTACTAATGTGGTATATCACATTGATTGACTTTCAAATATTACTCAGCCATAAAAAAGAATGAAATCTTGCCATTTGCAACAACATGGCTGTAGCTAGAGAGCATTATGCTAAGTAAAATAAGTCAGTAAGAGAAAGACAAATAGCATATGATTTCACTCATATGTGGAATTAAGAAAACAAGTGATCATAGGGGGGAAAGAGAGAGAGGCAAATCAAGAAACAGACTCTTAACTATAGAGAACAAACTGATGGTTACAGAGAAGAGGTGGGTGGGAGATGGGTGAAATAGGTAATGGGGATGAAGGAGTACAGTTACAATGGGCACCAGGTATTGTATGTAAGTGTTAAATCACTAAATTGTACACCTGAAACTAATATCACACTATAGTTAACTGGAATTTAAATAAAAACTTTAAAAAACGGGCACCTGGGTGGCTCAGTGGGTTAAGCCTCTGCCTTCAGCTCAGGTCATGACCCCAGGGTCCTGGGATCAAGCCCCGCATCAGGCTCTCTGCTCAGCAGGAAGCCTGTTTCCTCCTCTCTCTCTGCCTGCCTCTCTGCCTACCTATGATCTTTCTCTATCAAATAAGTAAATAAAAATCTTAAAAAAAAAAACAACTTTAAAAAACAAAGTAATAAAAAAGTAAGAGGTGGCTGGGATTCCCTGGTCAGACTACCTACTGTGCTAATCCAGGTTCTTGGTTTCAGTGTCAGAAATCTACTCTGGCTAACTTAAGCAAATAAATAAATAAATAAATAAAAGGAAGGAAGGAAAAGAGAAGAGAGAAAAGAAAAGAAATTACTAGAAGGATATGAGAGAGTTCACAAAATCAAAGGGAAGGCTGGAGACCAGGCCCTGCAGAAGACAAAAAGCAAGACTGCTTCAGGGTCTCTAAAGCAAGAATATTGCAATAGTCTAGACAAAGTGTTGCCACTGAAATAAGTGAGCTCCAACTCTTTGTACCCTGATCAACACTCAGGTTCCCCAAGCAACACTCTTTTAGGTTCACTCAGGTCTTAACACCTTCCCCTTGACC
The DNA here is from genome assembly GCF_002288905.1 of Enhydra lutris kenyoni. Taxonomy (NCBI): domain Eukaryota; kingdom Metazoa; phylum Chordata; class Mammalia; order Carnivora; family Mustelidae; genus Enhydra; species Enhydra lutris. The sequence continues at coordinate 31,854,516 of NW_019154091.1, read as the reverse complement.
AGGGGTAATCAGGAGTTAACAGTTGGTTAACAGTTCCCACCAGAATGCTACCAGTGAGAGAGGAGTCATTCCCAAAAGAAAAATTTTAATGTCATTGCCAAAAGACAGTGAATAGATTCAGGACTGACAAAATTAAAAAGTAAAAAATAAAAAATTTCCACCAATCACTGACATTTTTGCATTTGGGAAAAATAGGAGGTGTTTGGTAGAGGGACATACTACATGGAAGAGCCTCTAGAACTCCCCAAAAGACCTAGCTGCTGAAAGCACAAAATTGTCATCAGAGAAATGGATATCCAGCCAAACTTACAACCTAGTCTGGAAGGTTCTTCCCAGAACTAATAGCTGTATCTTAGTTGTGCCGCTGTGTAGACCCTCCCTCTCTTTCATCAATTCTGTGACATAAGCCTTATCCCCTTCTCCTGATTCCATTTGTCATTAAACGCTGTATCTTATTGGAGACTTAAACTCAAGTCTTTGCCTATTTGGAATTTCTGGCTACCAACCTCGATCTTCCAGATCTCTGCACTTAATACTTGCCCTTTGATATTGTAGTTTATTTCAGTTGGGATGGTATCTATGTTACTTACCTCTCTATGCCTCAGTTTTCTTTTGTGGAAAATAAAACCATTTGAAAGGTCATGGAAGAGATGACCAAGGAGTAAGGAAGCTGATGCTGAAGATTTTATTTGAAGAGGATAAAGCTCTTTGGACTAAGTAATTTATGCTTCCAGTGAGAAACATTGGAACATTTTCACTTTACAGTTTACTATTGAGTTTAATGTAGTCTAACACAAGGCATCAGAGCTTATTATAGGACAAAAATTATCTCATCAATAACCTCATCATAAAGATCACAGCATGGACAATACCATAAACCAGTGAAGAACTGACACGTATCCAAGGATCTGGTTTCTAGTTCAGCTTTGCCACAAATAAGCTAGGTTGTCATGAAATATTTTTTTACCTCTCTGAGCTTGCACTTACTCCCCATAAAATTAGGGGATTGAACCAGATTTGGCCTTTAAATCTCTCCTTGCTTTTATATTTTGTGATTTCAAACAAGATTAGCTAGACCCTCAATAAAAGTAAAAAGAAAATCTTGAGCAAGGTGAAGGGACATAGAGTGACCAGGATTCTATTTGAGATGCTATATAGTCAGGGAAGACATCTCTGAAGAGGGGACAATTACAGAGACTGAAGGAAATGAGAGTGTCCACATGTCGATATCTGAGATTAAAGGGGTCTAGGCAAAATCGTTCTTTTTTAGTGATGGTGTACAGTGTGACAAGAACTCTCATGCCTCAAATGTCCCATCTTTGTTGAGAGGAGATCATGCCAATCCAGGACAGGTCCCAAAGAAGCTAGATGGGATACAACAGGGCCTGGGGCCTAAGACAAAGGGCGCATTATGGAAGTCATCCTTCAGAAGATGTGGTAATAGTCAAATCTAGGTGAGTAAATTCACAACAGCTCATTAATTTAAAGGGATTTTGAGGAATAGAAGTCTGGGGGCTAAATGAGTATGGACAAGAAAGAGGCTGAAGTTCTAGGAAGTCAAGTTGTGAAACAGAAATTGTCCTAGAATGATATTTTTCTAACTGAGAGTAATGACCTATGGTCATGATGAGCTTATTTTAAAAATTAAATTAGAAGAGAATGGACTCACCAGAATATTATCACATAGAGAAAGGACAAGTGATTGTTCTATGCAACATATGTTTCAGGTGTATACCTCTATGTGTTGAGTCACTTTGTAAAATCTACTTCTCACTATGGGTCATGGTCAAAAAAATCTGAAAGTCAGCAGCCTAGAAAAATTCCAGCTATGGAGTACAGATGCCAGTGGCAGCTCTTCATTCAAAGATTTATGTGAGTAGACCAATCTAATATGAAGAAGCCAAAGCAGGACATAAAAAATGCTATTGATGGGAGTATAATGTGAACAGCTATTATGGAAACATTTTGTCAATATATTCCAATATTCTTTTTTTTTTTAAGATTTTAAGTAATCTCTATACCCATTGTGGGGTTTGAACTTACAACCTCAAGATCAAGAGTCACATACTCCACTGTCTGAGCTAGCCAGGCTCCTCTATCCTAATATTCTTAAAAAGAATAAATACTCTCATTTCCATAAATCTATCCTGAAGTGATAACCCAAAATACACAGTTCTATACACTGAGATTTTCATCACAACATTATTTATAAAAGTAGAAAATCAAAAACACCTAAATATTCAACTAGGGAAACGGATAAATTATTATATACCCTGCATCATATCTCTTAAATTGAGCTAGCAGGAATGAGAATCATTTTTTTAAAATGCAAATTATGACTGCACCCCTGCTCAGTGATTAATATGGGTTTACTTTCCCATCCACTGGCTTGCTCACTCCTTGGTCATCTGGTTCTTGACCTCCTTGCAGATTTGTGACAGAGTATCTTGGCCTCCGCTTACCACCTAACCTGTGGATTTGGGAACTCTAGTTTTTGAACTCTTTACTCATCATAGACTTCTGCTTCTTAAAGTAACCAAATCTAGACTCTGTTTATTGGTAGCCTGTCCTCACTGCCTCCTGTCTCCTCTCTTCTCCATAAGGGACATGTCTTCCCACAGGACCTGCCTCTCACTGAGTCCGTATGCGTTAGAAAAGGTCAGGAAAATGTGATATATCCATATAATAGGTCATTGTTCAGCCACTAAAATTTATTTTCCTGAATAACTTTAATGAGGTGAGAAAATGTCTATAGTGTCTTTGTATTTAAGTCAAATGTAAAGACCTAGACTCAAAGGGAACCCAAGGACTTAAGGAGAAGTGATTTGGCTCTACTAGGCTTTCTTTGCTGTTAAGAAATGTGTGAAAACAAAGAGGGAAGAGGTACTTTCTTAACATAATAAAGTAAGTTTTATCAGTTCATAAGAATATGGCCAAAAGTATAAAAATAAGATGCAGAATAGATGTGGGCAGTATGAAAGGAAATTTATCCTGTAGATGTAGAACTTGTTTGGAATTTCAGACATACCAGGAGACAAAAAGCAGAAGCCAGAAGGTGCTCTCCCACCTTCTCCAGCAAGAAAGGCGCCCCCTACCTACCTTTGACTTTGTAACCACCTATAAGAAGTACAGCTTTGGCCCTGAAATGTTAAGTAAGAATAGTTTTTAAACTTAAAGAAAACTCAAATACCCTCCAGGGCACAAGAATAACAAGTGAATGAAATTGACCAAGGTAAGAAAAATGGAAATGTGGGGCAGGGACAGATGAAATAGGTACCCCTCCCCGACGAGGAGGGGCAGGGGCTTCCAAGCTCCTTCAGCAGTTAGTTGCCCTGCAAAAATCTGGGCCCCGTGTCATCAGGTCTTGATAGTTTTTCAAGAGATGCCAGAAATCTAAAATGTTTTTATATGAAAAATATTTTAAAAACAATGTGCATGCCAAACAGAACGTGTCTGAAGGCCTAACACACACAACACCAAAATGTGAATAGATGCTGTCTTTGGGTGATGGGATTTAGGGTCGTTTGCATTTTCATTTTTACATTTGGCTGCATATTCCAGAATTTTAACCAGAATATGATACGACTTCTGTAAACAGAGAAAAGTTGTTACTTGTTAAATTTTTAAAAATTAATTACTGAACAGAGCATTAAAATGACAAATGGCACATGAATTTTCTCTGGGTGGGTGTTTACTTGTACGTTTTTTAATGGCTTCTGTCTCAAATTTGCGATATATCAAGAATAATTTCAGCCCAAGCACAGCAATATGCCAAGCCTCAGGTTTAGTGATTGTAGATTTGTGCGCATCCTCTTTAGCTATTGTTTTCAGATCAGGAGTCACGAAAACAAATAGCTTGTTCCAGGGGCGCCTGGGTGGCTCAGTGGGTTAAGCCGCTGCCTTCGGCTCAGGTCATGATCTCAGGGTCCTGGGATCGAGTCCCGCATCGGGCTCTCTGCTCAGCGGAGAACCTGCTTCCTCCTCTCTCTCTCTCTCTGCCTGCCTCTCTGCCTACTTGTGATCTCCCTCTCTGTGAAATAAATAAATAAAATCTTAAAAAAAAATAGTTTGTTCCATAATATTGTCATCATTTCTACTTAGTTAAGCGCTAGCCCAGATTCTTTAATATGCAAATCTGATTCTGCATTGATATTGGAGGAAAAGAGCAGGTAATGCTTTCTTCAGAGTAATTATAGGGTAGTCTGCCGCATAAGGTGGTTATGAGCAGTAAATGAGTTAAAAATTTGTATAGCACTTAGATGGGTGTCTGGTACAAAGGAGGTGAGAAATGAGTTTTAGCTGTCAATCTTTCTGACTGTTGCTACCATGGTCATTATTACTGTCATCAGCATCACCATCGTTATTCGAGAAGCAGCAGTTAAGAATGACCATGTCTTACTAGGGGATGGGAGAGATGATGGAGGGAGAGGGGGAAAGGGAGTTATGGGAAGGGAAGGAAAGAAAAAGATAGAAAAGGCATTTCTAATCTGCTATTTCTTAACTGGAAAGACAGAAAGGGGGGAACTGAGAATGCGATAAGTCTAGAGAGTCATGGTGGAGGGGAGGCCCAGGGCAAGGACAGAGCTGGAGAGATCCAGCAAAGTCCCAGGTATCTAGTAGACCTCAATTCCCCTAACTGCAAGTGGCCCCATTATGGATCATGAAATTATTTAGTAAGTGACAGTCCACCTTTTTTTAATGAAATAGAAATGGAGCAGAGCAGTACACAGTAGGACAAATAGTGAGGACAAGTATTGTTTACTAAAAATTTCCTTTTTGTTTTATATAGATGTATGTGTGGGTAATAGTTGTAGTAGTCAAAAACTTCTGAAAGCCTTTTACTAGACCAAGATGAAGCATTAGCCTTCTCTGCATTGTACCCCTTCTTCAAAAGGGTGTGTGTGGTGTGGTTGGATGTGTGTGTGTGAGAGAATGCTCGAGCACATATACATATAATTACCCTGAAAGAATTTCAGAAAAAAAAAAAAAAAAAATCTTGAGAGAAACAAAGAAATCCCCACCTAAATGGGATGTCTAAGTCTAAAGATATTTATTTCAAGGGCAAACTTTCAAATACTAGTAAGAGGTTTGTTTTTTTTTTAAAGATTGTATTTATTTGTTTGTCAGAGAGAGAGAGAGAGACTGAGCACAAGCTGGGGGAGTGGCAGGCAGAGGAAGAAGCAGGCTCCCCCCTGAGCAAGGAGGGGGAAGCGAGGAACTTTCCCAGGAGCCTGAGATCATGACCTGAGCTGAAGGCAGATGCTTAACCCACTGAGCCACCCAGACATCCCTAAAAAGTAGTGTTCATTGAGACCTTACTGCATGCCAGGCACTGGGCCAAATACTCCACATTAAATCCTTCCAACAACCCTAGGAGATGAAAACAAACACCAACAATACTAAGAAACCTCTAGATCAACAAACATTTCAGATTTACAATCTACACAGGATCGATGACCCTCCTTTCCTGTCTTCTCTCTCCTTCTCCTCTTTGTCCACATTTCATATCTCAGGAAGGGGACAGAAGAATGGCAAAAGAGAAAGAGAAAGAAAAGCCTCTGAAAAAGAACAGATGGGAGCAAGAAGAGGAGGAGGGAAGAAGGTGATAAAAGGGAAAAGGAGAAGAATATTGAACAACTTGATGTCGTACCGTATGTCTCTAATAAATTATCGTTCTGCGTGTAACATCTTCCGAGAAGCTCTATAAGGGGACTCCGTGGTTAGGGTGGGGTTGAGAAGGGCAGAAGGGAATGAAACGCCAAAACAACTCCCTCATTCCTCTCAAGGTCTGCCTTGTCTACACACATGCATCTGATTTGGCATGAAACCCTGCCACAGACGGACCACTTCTGTGAAAACCAGTACTGAGGTACTGATATCAGCATCTTGTGCAGGGGGAGCCTGGAGTCATGCATTTCCTCTCTCAGGGGAGCCCTCCATATCTGTTTGATTTCTGTGAGGCATGCCAGCAGGCTTTGGCTCCACGTTAATGACTTTCTTCCTTTTGAATTCCTGTGAGATGTTATTCCTTTTGGTTTCCAGGAGTTGTGTGCCATGGTGATTTCAGCCCAGTGACACTTTTGCTGTGATAAAAAGCAATGATGAGGAAGGCCTGCTATGTATCCCCTGTCTAATGCTGCTCCCCACACAGCTACTAATGCTGGCTCTCAGAGAGCACAAAGGCTAGGTTCTGTTTCCAGGGCCCTGGTCATGGGCCTTTACTGTCTAATAAACTGAGCGCTCCAAATCATGTGCCATTCACGCCTACTCCCTACCTGGAAATGACCGCTTCTAGCCAGAGCCAAGTGGACCAACACATCTGGAGATACAAAAATATTGCAATTAGTGACCTAACTCTCACTCTTTAACTATGATGTGACAGACCACCAGTTACTAAACAACTTTATTGCTAGATATTCTCCACCAGCATTTTTGCCAATGATGACATGTCAGTATGTTTTAAACTAGGGTTTTGTTTGTTTTGCCAGCCTCTACAACCCTCAAACCCTGCTCATGTGTACGTGCACACACACACACACACACATATACACGACACCCTTCCTTCACTGATGTAATAAGCTGGGATAGGAAAACATCTGCTTAAACTGATAATGAGTTTATCAAAATTTCTACGTTGCCAAGAATAACAGATTTAAAGACAGTATTACCTATATAAGCCTAGAAAACTAATTTTTAATCTTCCTGACCCCAAAGAAATCACAAAAGTTTCCCCTTGGGCGCCTGGGTGGCTCAGTTGGTTAAGCAACTGCCTTCAGCTTGGGTCATGATCTTGTAGTCCCAGGATCAAGTCCTACAACAGGCTGCCTGCCCAGGGGCAATCTGCTTCTCTCTCTGGCCCTCCCCCCCTCATACTCTCTCTCTCCCTCTCTCATTCTTTCTCTCAAATAAATAAATAAAATCTTTGAAAAAAAAAGTATCCCCTTTTGCTTTTGTATCTTCCAACTGGAGCCCGGTTTGATCTGTGTCAATGACACTCTAAATATAGGAACTTTTAGTGACTCAGGCCATGCAGAGGGAACAGAAAACTTCAGGCTGGGGCACCAAACCCTCATTCTTGATCCAGTCTTTGAAAGCACCCCATAACATCTCAAAATATAATGAGGGCAGTAGCAGAAAAAAGTCCTCGAATCAAAATTAATTTTAATTTACTTTGATTAAATGCCTTTTAGCACTTTGTTGAGACAGATGAAGATATTCTTACAAAATCGAAAAGCAAGTAATTCTCTAATCTCATTTTTGTTGCCAAGTGCCAGCTGACCTACTTTTAAGTTGCCCTGCAAAATGTGGTCTCCACCCACTTCCCCTCCTTCCTATCTACAGTTCCTCCTGACCTCTTGCCTTTCTTCCCTTCTGGTTCTTCACTTTCACAGACTCCTCTTTCTCCCCCAAATGTTGTCTGCAGGAAGGTCATGAAGTTGGCCTTGACATCCTCTTCTTCCCTTGACTTGATGGTGAGACCTCACCTCCTCATGGCTTCCCCTTGTCCCTTTTGAAGGGAGACACCCAAATCTCTAGACATGACCTCTCATTAACTCCCCAATCCCCTAAATCCAGGGTAACTAACCACTTGCCCATTTTGCTGGGACGGTCCCAATTTATGTCTGTCATTACAACTTAATTATTAATAGTGCTCACTTTCACCCTCAGAAGGGTCTCAAACAACACATAATTCAGTCAATATATTTTTAGTCTCGCTGCTTAAGATTAAGGATTTCCCTCCGAACATTTACTTGATCCAACATATCCTCACTCCTCACTACACACATCCTCATTTACATTTCTGTTGGTGGTTCTGCTGCTCTTCCATTATTCAGAACTAGAAGCCTTGGACTTACTGACCTCTCCTCCCTCATCTCATCTTAACAGCACACAGAACAATGGCAGGAGCCAAGGTTAGAGGAATGGACACAACTCCTGACTGTGTCACTTACCAGCTCTGTGCCCTTGGTTACCTCCTATCTCTGTGCCTCCATATCGTCATTTGTAAGACGAGAACAATATGTTCTGACAGGGTCATAGAGAAAATCAAATGAAGCAGCTTCTGAGGGACCACCCAACACTGTGCCTGGCACAACAAATCTGATTGCTTTTTATTCATACACTCATTCAACACAGATTTATTGAGCGCCTACTACATGCCAGGCCTGGTTCTAGGTCCTGATAGTAAAAAATATCTGCCCTCTGAGAACTAACATCCCAGTGGAGAAATTAGACAATGAAACAAAGAAATCATGTCAGGTGGTGATAAGGGAAGGAAAAGCCAAGCAAGATAAGGGGGGTGGGGAGTGCCAAGGTGGAGAAGAGTTTCTATTTTCAGAAAGGTAGCCAAGGAAGATGTCACTAAGAAGATGACATTTGGACCGAGACCTAAAAGAGGTGAAGAAATTAGCTCTGCAGATATTTAGGGGAAGAACAGGCACAGGCACGTGCCCGGAGTCAGGAACAGGTCTGGTGTATTTGAGGAACAACAAGGGCAACAGCTTTATGGAGCAGAGAGAACAGGTGGGTATGGGTCGAGAGAACGGATGAAGCCAGAGGTAGCAGGAGCCCAACAGTGCAACCCTTGTAGATCCTAGCAAGAGGTTCAGCCTGTCCTCTGAGTGAGGTGGGAGCTGATGATCCATGTGTGCCAATGAGGGACTATGTTGAGATAAGACTGCAGGAGGCCAGGCTCAAGCAGAGAGAGTTAGGAGGAGGTTGCAATAATCCACCCAAGAGATGATGGTGGCCTGGACCAAGGTGGCAGCAGTAGAGCAGGTGAGAAGCAGGTCTCCTAACAGCTGAATTACTGCCAACAGCCCCTCACTGGTCCTCGCTGGCCCTCCTATTCCTGTCTCTCCTTCTCTCACTTTCATCAAATCATTTCCCTGCTCAGGAAAAACAGCTGTGTTGCAGCAGCTATCCAAATAACTCCAAACTCCGCCCCCACACTCAAGACCTTCCACTGGGTTCTGCATCTTCACTGTTCTTTCCTACCATAAACCAATCCCTACCAGGGCTCCACAAATTCAGTAGCAACTCAGATGGTAACTGGCTTCCCAAATGGCTAAGAGACTTGCTATTTGATATGGCTGTTGAATATTAATAGGATAGCTCTTTTAATTGGATCTCACCACCAGATATCTACTGCAACAACAGATAGTAAGAGCTAACACCGTGAAGTGCTTACAAAGAACTTTTACAAACTGCATCTCCTTTAATGCTCACAACACCTCCTTTGGATGGATGGTATTATTACCCCCAATTTTAAAGATGAAGAAACCGAGGCACTGAAAGGTTAAGTAAATTTACCAACATCACAAAGCCAGTTAAGTGCAGAAACAGTGTGTGGAGGTGAGAATTGAATCTGGAAAGTCCAACTTCAGAGTCAGCACTCTTAGCCATAACCTTCTGTTGCCTCCATACTTGAACATGCTGTCTCACATTTCTCTATGTAAATCGTATAATTGTAAGTGCATGTACTTAAAACTCTTGTTATTACCCCCACACCTTTGCTTAGCCTTTTCTCCTCCTCCTAGCCTTCTCTCCTTCTCCTATCTCTGCCTTGCCAAATCCCACCCAACTCTCAAGGAGTAACTCAACCTCCTATTCTTCACAAACCTTCTCTAAATATATTAGATCTTGCTGAACTTCCATTCTCTCCACTATTTTAAATCCATAGCAAATCATTCAAGGGGCTATTCCCCATCTATACTACAAGCTGCTTATTTAGAGCAACTATACGTTATATCTTTTTTTAATATCTCCACAGTATGTGGCCACAATCCTAGACCACTCAACTGAACAGACATTTTTAATTTTTTAATTTTTTTAAAGATTTTATGTATTTATTTGAGAGAGAAAAAGCACACACAAGTGGGGGGAACGGGCAAAGGAAGAGGGAGAAGCAGACTCCCAACTGAGCAGGGAACCCAATGCAGGGCTCAATCCCAGGACCCCAATATCATGACCTAAACTGAAGGCAGATGCTTAATGCACTGAGCAACTCACGTGACCTTCAACAGACATTTTTAAATAAAGCTTATGGTAAGCAAGATCCTGAATGGATCCTGGAGATACCATGAAGACAGTGCTCAATAATATTTCTTGCCCAATTGGAAGGATCAGGGAAAATGCTTCCTGAAACATACTTATCTAACTAACCCTTTTATGTAAATACAATCAATGACACTATTCATAAACAAAAGTATGATTTTTATGTCATTTCAGTATAAATTCATCGAGTACCTACTTTGTGCAGAGAGCTGAGTCAAAAGTTTATTTTAAAGGAAACAAGACAAACATCCCTGCCATTGGAGAACTCCTTGTCTAGGTACCACTTTCCAGTCTGTGTTACCATATGTCTTAGGGCATGGTTGGACATAACGAACAGAAAATCCATTTAAATCTGCTTTGGGTAAAAAAGAACACAAGGAAATCTCACAGAACTCAAATACTGAAAGAACAAGGTCCTGTAGGTAATTGGAACAGAGAATAACCAAAGAAGTTACTTTCTCCATCTTTCCCTCTCCCCCCTCCTCTTTCCTCTCCAACAAACCTACTCCAGATTTCCTTTTTCACTTTGCTTTCACATGATCCATGAAAGCTTCCGCAAAATAGTACCCTCAGCCTCCAAGTACCTACATGTTGACCTTCCAGGTCCAACATCACTGTCTATTAATTAGATTTTCTATATTCTAATCCCAAATGTCCAGCATGAGAATCTAACAGGCCCACCATGAAATAGATTTGCACTCCCAGTACAAACAGCTATGGCTGGCAAGTGGGGAAAAGATGCATAAAGTCATGTTGAATGAGACATAGGGCTGCCAAGAACCACTCTTCCTGAGGCAGAATTCAAACATGTGGGATGGTGTCATCTGTAGAATGGAATACAATACATGGTGCAATAGTTGCCCTAGAATACAACACACCTCAGATTCAAATATTGCAGACTTCATCTCTTCATGAAATTTCAGAAATGTAAGGAGTTCTAGGAATGATTGGACACAACTTATATACTTGAGCTCAGTGGAAACTAAAGCCCAAGGGCTATTAAGGGTGGAGGCCAGACTAGGTCCTGTACTCTGTGACTCCTAATTTAAAGCACATTCTTTAAAGAACTCTGGGTGTTATATGCAACTGATGAATCACTGAACTCTACCTTAGGAACTAATAATATATTATATGTTAATTAATTGAATTTAAATAAAATAAAATAAAAAATAAATAAATAAAGTGCTTTCTCTACTTATGCCTACCATTTACCAAACCAGCAGACTTTTCAGACCACCTTTGACACAAGGTTGCCCAAACACAGTCTATACATCACAGTATGTGGGTTTGTTTGTCCTTTTTACTATAATTTCAGTACCTACTAAGAACTTTCACACCTTTCATCCCATTTAGTCCTCATGAGAATCATGAGAAGAATCATTAAACCTATGTTGTAGATGATAAACTGAGACCCAAGAGAAGTCAGGAGACTTGCCTACATTTTATAGTTAGTAGTGGGCTGACCCTGGATTTAAACCTAATGTATGTTACTCTAAACCTTTGATCTTTCTGCTATGCAATGCTGCCTCTATACCCAAGAAATCTGGTGTCAATCATAAAAAGAGAATGGGAAAGCAGATTGACAAGTACAGAGGTTCAAAGAATTAACATGTACAGTAGAGGAGTGGGGTGCTCAAATCATAGACACAATGTCTGTAATCCCTGACAATCATGGCTTCTAGCACTTTCCTGCCTCAGCATTTATGTCTCCAGCACAGCAGAATGAATGATAGGAGCATTTTCCAACGGACATATCAATCCCATTTGCACAGAGGGGAAAGCTGGTTCTCATATAAGATTGTTCTGTAGCAATGATTCATTCTTTCAGTGGCATCACTGCTGCCTTTGCTATGGACATAATCGTTACCCACGGAATCAATCTTGAATCCGTGGATAGCCTGGTTTAGCCTGCTAAAATTCTTCACAGTTGTCTAAACTACTTCAAATGCTTCTGGATACCTTGCCCTTGTGTTCCTGGGACCAAAAAGGAGTGAAGCACCAATGGCTAAATCCCAAAGTGGCTCCAAAGAGTAATACGTCAAAGAACTTTGTACAAGGCAAAATCCCTTAAAACATGTATACTTTTGTTGCCTATTGACTTGTGTTCCTTTGCCATGTGGAGATTTATTATCCTTTAATATGAAATACGGGAGGCACCTGGGTTAAGTGTCTGACTCTTGATTTCAGCTCGGGTCATGAACTCAGGGTCATGAGACTGAGTCCCACACACATCAGGCTCCATGCTCAGCCGGAAGTCTGCTTGAGATTCTTCCCTCTGCCCCTCCCCTCTCTCCTTCTCTCACTCTCTCTCTCTCCCCTTCCCTCAAATAAATAAATAAATCTTTGAAAAAAAATAAGATGCAAAAACTGGACTCCAAATCAATTGCATGCTCTGGTATCAAGAAGTCCTGATAAGGTTCTCTCCACAACACAACTAGGGGTAGGGTGATCAACCTCCTCAATTTGCCCAGGACTAAAAGGGTCCTAGGGATGCAGGATATTCAATCTGAAAACCAGAGAAGTCCATGACAAGCTGGTCACCCTAATCTGGAGATTTTTTTTTAAAGTAAATTTTTTCTCTTCCTAAATTTTAAGAGGTATCTATAGAACCAAATATCTTGGCAATACAGGATGCTAATTGTCCTTTAGTGACTTTAAACAACATCTTTTTTACAGGTGTGCAGAAAACCCAAAGAATGAATGTGGGACAATTGTATAGTAGGTCCAACAGTGATTCTTTTTTTTTAAGATTTTATTTTTTATTTATTTGACAGACAGAGATCACAAGTAGGCAGAGAGGCAGGCAAAGAGAGCAGGGGAAGCAGGCTCCCCACAGAGCAGAGACCCCGATGTGGGGCTCGATCCCAGGACCTCGGGACCATGACCCAAGCTGAAGGCAGAGGCCTAACCCACTGAGCCACCCAGGCACCCCCCCAACAGTGACTCTTAATACTCTACATAACAGATAAAATACATCCAGCAGATGAAAAGCAAAACCGACAATGATTCGTTTCAATCCGTAAAGGCCTGACAGGGACTTCTATGTAACAGCGAGTCTTTTAGCAATCAGCACAGTAGTCTTTGATTCATTGTCTTTAAACAACAGGCCACACAAGACTTCACTCTTCTAATGGTAGGAGGTGGGGGTGGTTTAGTCCCAGGCGCCCTGTTGAAACTCCTACCTCTGCCTGTGTCCAGCAGTGTTGGAAGGGACAGCCCAAATAATGTGCACATTAATTAAATTTTCAATAGGGGAAGAAGAGAGGGAGCCTGGTGAGAGTCCAAATTGCTTTAATCCTTTCTGGAGAATAAGAGTTAACGCTTTACCAATCTAGCTTCTAAAAACAATTCTTCAAGACTTAGCCCTGAAGTGCTAATTGACTGATGTCATTTATAAGCAACCTAATAATGTTGAATAATTTATTTAAAAATGACAGATGTTAAAGATATAGAGCCATACTAATCTATGTCTATTGAAGAATATTTTCGTGACTATCATATATGATTTCAGGTCAGGAATGAGTTTTGTTTTGTTTTGTTTTGTTTTAAAGATTTAATTTATTTGAGAGAGAGAAAGAAAGAGAACATGAGCAAGAGGAGGGCCAGAGGAAGTGAGAGAAGCAGACTTCCCACTGAGCAGGGAGCCTGACGCCGGGCTCAATTCCAGGACCGGGAGATCATGACCTGAGCTGAAGTCAGACACTTAACCAACTCAGCCATCCAGGTGCCCCTTGTTTTGCTTTTTAAACAATCTTCAAATACCTCATTTTAGTACTTATAATAAAGTGAATTTAGGAAAAGTGTAATTTTGAGCCAGTGGATAAGGCTAGATTATAAATTTGTCATTCCACAAATACATGCTAATCACTGTGCTGGGTAATAGGAGACATAGCAAAAAATAGAAATTGTGCTTGTCCTCCCTCACTTGGTTTCCATTCTAGTGTGAAGACTGAGAGTAAACAAGTAAACAAATACACAAAATAATTTCAGACTGTGATTAATAAAAATTAATAGCAAATCTACTGTCAGTCTTTATATTACTTTATCTATAGGTCTTTGAACCATTCATAACAGCCAACCTCAATATCATACATTATTCAACATCAGCTTTCTTTCTCAATTCAGTGTTTGTTAGTTCCTGCTTCACTTAAAAAGAAAAGCTTCATGAAGAAGAGTGATTTAATATTACATCATAATTTTTCCACTAGAAGAACTATATTGTCCACCTTAGGCTATTAAAAGTTCTTTATTACCTTTTTATTGTTTTATTTAATATTTTAAGAACCCCGGGGACAATTCATAACATCAAAATGCAAGATCTTACAAATAAGCTGGAAATACAGTTTCTTACCACTCATAAGGCCTTCTTTCCTTGCTAATAAGTTTAATACCTCTTCTTTCTGGTTCTTAGAACAAATAGAAGAATAAGGGGGAAAATCTCTATTCCATCTCTGTTAAGTATGACCAGTGCCAGGAGAAGGGATACAGAAGGTAAAGTTGCCTGTAGGATACAAGATGGCAAATTAGCTTCTCTAGAGAGGACAGTCAGGATGGGCTTCCCTACCCTTTCCCCACACCCCACCCCAGCCTCCAAGCATCCCTCTTTCTTTCTTCGCAATGTCTACTTTCCTCCCAGCTTCCCTAAGAACCTTCTCCTCCAGTAAATCTTAATCCTCAAATAGAACTCAAACTCACTCATACAAATGTGTCAGTGATTGGTGACGAGGATATAACCATTTCAAAAAGGATCAAGGTCTTTAAATAAAAGAATGAAAATCCAGGAATAAGGTCTAGTATTGATGAGTGACTGGTGTGGGGTATCTATATCTATTTGGCCTGCCCTAAAGAGATATTGACTCTACATTTGAAGTCTCCTGGCCTAAAAGCCAGTTGGGACATGGGGTACTGGTGGCTTCTGAGGCAGTCTCATTGTCATACTCCATGGTCATGATATAATATCAAGTAATGCTGTTTTTGATGTATTATAGAGTAATACCCAAGCAACTACTCAACTAAAAAAAAAAAAAATCACTGTAGGTACCCTCAGTCCATCTTGGATTATCTTATTTAACAGTTTTTCAATGTAGTAAAATGTCCTCCATCTATTGCATTGCCACTTAGATTTTTAAAAATTTATTTATTTGAGAGAGAGAGTGAGCAAGAGAGAGCGAGAGAGCATGAGAAGGGGGAGGGTCAGAGAGAGAAGCAGACTCTCTGCTGACCAGGGAGCCTGATGCGGGACCCAATCCTGGGACTCCAGGACCATGACCTGAGCCAAAGGCAGTTGCTTAACCAACTGAGCCACCCAGGCGCCCATTACTTAGATTTTTATGTGCTGACGTTTGTCTTTCCTTCTAAGGAAGGGACTTTTCTTTTTTTTTTTTTTTAAGATTTTATTTATTTATTTGAGAGACAGAGATCACAAGTAGGCAGAGAGGCAGGCAGAGAGAGAAAGAGGAGGAAGCAGGCTCCCAGCTGGGCAGAGAGCCCGATGTGGGGCTTGATCCCAGAACCCTGGAATCATGACCTGAGCAGAGGCTTTAACCCACTGAGCCACCCAGGCGCCCCAGGGACTTTTCTTCTAAATCAGCCCATGGAAAATATTGGTGGATAGCCTGTTGACTATTAAGAATAAATTAACTTTTCCAAGACTTACTTTAAATGTCATTTCATTCTGAATACCTTTAATGTTGTTGTTGCTGTTATTATTATTACTATTAATAACGGCAATTATGTTTATTGGCTGTTTGCCATGTACCAGGTGCTCTTCCTTACTTTATTGCTTGAGCTCACAACAGCCCCACATCAGTTATTATTATCCCTCCTTCTGTAGCTGAAGAAACCACCCAAGGTCACACAACTGCAGAGAAATTCTCCTACGTTTGTCTGCCTCTTCTTTGAAAGATCCAGTGGGAGTCTGTCAAAGGTTTTGCTCTGGTATAAGTTAGGGACAATAAGGCAAGAAAGATACTATGGCCTGGCTATTATATGGGACACGTGAATTCACAAAGTTAAAGTTAAAAGATAGGCAACTTCTAAAACCTGTGTTTTCTGAGGGATATTTATGAGTCTGGAGGTGAGTCAAGAATGAAACAGCCAGTTGCAGGGTGTGAGAACTATAATCAATGCTATGGAACTCAGCAGAAACAGCTTAAACAGAGGAAAGAGAGTTCCAATTTAGATTCGCCCTTTCCAAAACAGGCGATAATAGAGCAACAAACAAACTGCCAACCACACAGATTTGAAGTATGTGATGTTAAGGCCAACCCTCCCTGGTAAACCCAGTCTTATCCCAGACTAAGTTTTAAGTGCTAATGCTTTACTGGGCATTATTATTAGCTTTGCTGTCATAGAATAAACCCCAGTTTCCATTAGAGCAGGCCTGAGAGCAGCTTAAGTATGGCTCTCCATTCTCTTCCTCCCTCCCACTCTCTTTCCATCATCGCTGCCTGCAGATCAGCCCAATAATAGTCCTAACCACCATTGGTAGGCTTCATCCCAGTCTACAAGGTCCTTTCACATAGCTTATTTCATTCAACCTTGTGAAATAAGTATGATTAGCAACCCCATCTTAAATAGATTCAGAGCAAAGTCATGACTTAATTAAAATCACACTGCCCAGAAGGACCACAGCCAGAACCGAATCCAAATTTTCTGGATCGGAGACCAAATGAAAGCCTACCAGAGAAAGGGTACCACATGATTATCATTCGATCTACCCTACATCTCAGACTTCAGGGTTAAAATGAATAACAATTTATTGGATTTAATGGTGTCCTACCATCTGCCTGCCTCCAACAAAAATATATCTCAGTCCCCCAGGACTATCCCTTTACATCTTGTAGTTTAATTTCATTCATTAGAGTTTATAGAGAGCATTGCTCTCCATCAGTTTCTCTTTTTCCCCAGAGGTTTATAGACATCACAAACAAGTATTAGTGAAGAAGAAATCCTCCTACATGCCCAGGATAGGCCTGGGAGTGATTTTCACTGCTTCAATATGAACTATTGAGGGAAATGGCTTTTATAAAACACATTCATATCCTGAATACTCCCAGTCTCTACAATATGGGTGGTAGTACCCATTCTTCTATCAAGATAGAAGCTCATTCTCAATAAAAACAGCTTCTGATCACTTGGAAATGAAAAGGAAGAGAGGAATTGGAGATTACTGTGAGTACTATTTAGGTTAATGGTCAGTAATTCAAGAACCAATTATCCAGTTTGAGGATTTTTTTCTGTTCCTATACTACCTCTCTCTTATTGTCTACTTGGCATTTTCATTATCATCTCCTGTGGGAGGGTATTAAAGAAAAAGAGTGGAAGTGAGATTCAAAATCAAACTAAATCAGTGATTATTAAGCACCTACTTTGTGCCAGACACGGAGATAGGTGTGCAAATCCTAAAGGAGTCATACGTGACCCCTGCATGTGGGTTCCTGTGACAGTGCTGCACTAAAGATAGGTCTAAAGTGCTACAAGAGCCTGAAGGAAGAGCGAGAAGCCTAGAACGGAAGGAAGAAGGGGAAAGCATCAGATTAAAAAAATGACACTTCTGCTGGGACTTCAACCATGCCTCAGAGAGTAAGCTCTAGATTCCAGAATCAGAATATGTGAGTTAAAATTCCCATTATATAAGTAGATTATATACTTTTAGCATGTCACTTAGCCTTTTAGTTTCCTTATCTGAGAAATGAAATTGGGAATGCTTTCAACTGCAAATAACTATCCCCCTAACAATAACTAAAAATTGTCTCTTTCTCCCACAACTGGAAGTACCATGGTAAGCAGTTGCTGGGAGTGGTTTAGCTGTTCAGTGATGCCATCAGGCTCCCAGGGTCTTTGTATGTTTCAACTCTTCCTTTCTTACCGTATTGGCTCATTGCATTATGTTTCCAAGATGATTACTGCAGGTCCATCACATTTATACCAAAGGCAGTTCCAGCCATCACACTGACACCTAAAAGCAGAAAGAAGTAGAGGGTGGGCTGAGAGCATTAAGTACACGTGTCCCGTTTTGTTAAGAAAGAGCAACGCTTCTCAGAAGCTCCTAGCAGAATTCTGCTTACAGTATCTCATTGGCTAGAATTGGATCACAGAGCCATTATAGCAGTGATGGGGACTGAGAAAGTGAGTATTTAGTTGGATACACTGACACCTCAAGCAAAATTGGGTTCTGTTAGCAAACGAGAAGAGGGGAGAATGGATATGAAGCCTTCAATTGCTCCGTCTAGTACAATTGACTTCAGAATACTAATATAAAGGTTAAAATACACTGAAGTGCCTGGCATCCAGTAAGTGCTCAGTAGATATAGCTCTTGAAGTAATAATAGTCCAGGAACAAAATGATTCAACTCTGAATGAGGACATGGCATAGGGAATAATTTTGAGACCTAGTTAAGCTAAAGGTCTTGAAAACAAACCAAATGAAACTATGGGTGGGAAAAAAAAAAAGATTTCATTTTAATTTTTCTTACTTTTATTTCTCCTTTCCCTTATAACCACAGAAGTGTCTGTTTTCCACGTTATCATCTTTTTTGTTTCTAATTATTTTATTATTGTGTACCTTGTTGGAATTTAAGTACTTCATTATTTTAAAAATTTAAAGGAAACATAAAATGTAAGTTCTTAAATCTACTTGATTAAAAAACTTCCTACAGCAACTTTATCTTACTTCCAATTAATAGTTTGCACAATTACATAATCACATAATGCTGAACACTATGATTTACTCTTAGCATGTATTTGTTCTAGCTATAGCTTACTTATGTAAAGAAGTACAAACATCGCCTAACTAACGTAGTAAAATTAATCGCACCATTATAGTCACATGACATTCAACGTGTCTAGAACTAGCAGGCAATACAACTCCTGGAAACCCAGTTGCCCATTTTGCTGAACCCAAGGCACTTTCAGGGAGGGTCAAACAATTGATAGACTCACCATACATTTTCCTAACCATGGAGAATGGTTTAGGGGCCAGGATCCAAAAACCTTGGCAGCTCTGTAATTGCATAGTGCTAGAGATGAGAGAGGTAAGAGGCATACGATAGAAACTGAAAAGAAAAGAAGGAACTGGAATATGATACCCTCACTCCAAACATTCATTACACCCTCCCCACTCCACTGCCTTCCAACCCTCCCCAAACACTCAAAGTCCTCTAAAATTTGCTTAGTAAGGGGGAAGGAAGGGAACAAAATTGCAGAAGAGAGACTTCCAAACTCTTGTTAGATATGAGCAGCGTCTTTTAGCCATTCTGTATTTTTCCATTAAATATGTATTACATTTGTAATGGGGGGGGAGAGAAAGGACAGAATATGACACAACTGGGCAGCAAAGGAAAACATAGGGTAAGTTCCTCTTTGTGGCCTTAGGTCCAGGCAATTCTTCCCTCGCCCTCACGAGGCTTGCATTTTGGCCTGAAGTATGAAATATCATTACTTTTACCTTTCATAGCTTCAGCTTACGATAAACGGTGGGTCAGCAGTTACATGACTGCCCTGGAATGATTTCACACTGCTGCCTGCCGCACCACACATGCACGGGGTGACCAGCTAGAGCCAATGACTGTGGAAGCAGCTTCTGGTCAGACCACACAGCACAGCCGCTGCAGACAACTCTCTTTTCTGTTGTCTCTGGTTCAATCTCTTCATGTTTCTTTTCACTTTTTTTTTCTTCAAGAAGACAAGGGTGTCTCATTGAAGCTTCAGGGAAATCACTGAATCTTAATGGAATCTAATTGGCTCCCATGGTTATCTCAAAGGAGCTGTGGTCATAAAAGTTAATTAAATTAGATTCATTTGCATATTCAAGACCATTCTCTTCCCTCACTTTAAAACCTGGGAAAGAGAAGATGTGTCCCTCCTCCCTGGATAGGACATGCAACAATGTCCAAATCATTTTCTTTGTATGCCTGAGAATTAGAGTAGTGGGCTATTTTTTGAATCCTCTTGCCTAGCTTGTGTCTTCCTTTTTTTTTTTTTTAGGTATATGTCAGTGCGAGAGTTAAATTGATATGCATTGCCGGTCTCGCTTTGAAATATGGAACTAGTCCTTTATAGAACGAGCTTTGCTGTTCTTAACACTGAAGTATTTTCTAAACAAAAGGTGAATTCAGAATGTTCAGTAGAAAAAGGAGCTAGCAACATTTACAGCCACAGGACTAGCTAGAAGCATCTCCCATTTGAGTGTGTGCTTGCTTGCATGTTCATTGGCAACAACCACACCCATAGCTTTCTTAGAGGGTCAGAGGAATGGAATGATTGGACCCTAAGAGGATATCTAGTCTACCCAGCTGCCTGTGGTAGGCCTAAAATAACCAGCTGAAATGGAACTCTGGCCTGTTTTCTGAAGCCTCAAGGGAAGGCTTCCTCCTCTATATAACAACCCATTTTTAACAACACTTAATATTACCAGGAAGTGTTCCCTTGTGTCAAACCTATATCCCCTCTGCTGCTGATTTACTGTTTATTCTCACATGCATGCAACGCTGGTGTGGGTGATCAAAGCCAGTCTCTCCACACTGCTCATTTGTACATGGCCTTGGAATAGCAACTGGATATTGATATTGGTGCCGTGCCCAGATCAGTCTTTACAGATTAAAGGCCATGTCTGCCCTACTTCCGTTGGCCACTCTTACCTGTTAATGTAAAGTAAAGGTATATCATTAACCTATTTTCCCTGTCACGAGAAGACAGGTCTGATTTATCTTTAGGGTTTTTATTTCTTTAATGAACACAAATGTGCCATCCCAGTGCTAAGTTTTCAGGAAACAGTGGTGGACAGGAAAGACTAAGACGCTGCCCTCAGGCATGGAATTCGGACATAATACAAGTAATTACAAGTGAGGTGAGAGTTACAAAAAAGTGTAGGTTACCAAAAAAGCACATAACAGTCTGAGCTAACAGAGACTGGGGGGACAGGAAAGCCTTCTGGATAAAGTGATGCTTCACCTGAAACCTGAAGGATGAATAGGAAGTATCAAAGTGGAGAAGAGTATTCATGACAGAGGGAATGGCATATGCAAAGTCCCCAGCAGGAGAAAGAGAGTGGCCTGGTGAAGGGCTGGTGCTGAAATTCAGACAGCAGGACAGAAGCTGTGGAATCATCAGACCTCACTCATGGCCTGTCCCTGCTCACCAATGGGAGGATTAAGCTGGGACTGACACCCAGTGTCCTAGTCCTGGCTTTTTCAGTTTGAGAGCTTGGGGCCACTGGATGCTTAGTGACAAGGGTCAGGCACCTAGAGAAAAAGTGGAAGGAAAAAGGCCCCACTTGAGCAACCAGAGGCCTTGATGGCTCTGAGGCTCCTGTGAAGTAGCATAGCATAGCACAGTTGTAGCAGTCAGCTCTCAGGGGAGTGACATGCTGCACGTGTAGTCGTTGGCAAGTCACAATTTCAGCGTCTCCAACCCCTCATCTGGAAGATGAGGATTTAGGTATGGACCCTCCTCACTCACATTCTAGAAGCACTCAGCAACAATAGTCCCTATATGGTTCGTTCATTCTTAAGTGGGTCACGTTATTACTAAGCTAGCCTACATTTGGGAGTGGGAGGAGGAGTTATTCAGACACAGCCAGCAAGCCTCTCTCCAATTCACTTTTTTTTTTTTTTTTTTTTTTTGGTGGGGGCAGGGGTTAATTTTTTGTTGTGGTGGTGGTAAAATATGCATAACATAAAATTTACCATTTTAAACACTTCTAAGTGCACAATTCAATAGCATTAATTACACTTGCAATGTTGTAAAGCCCTCGCCACTATTTCCAAAATTTTTCATTCCAATTCACTTTTTTTTTAACAGTGAGGATAGTTTCTCTTTTTTTTCCCAGTTTAATTGAAATATGATTGACATACAACATTGTATCAAAGGTATACATCATAATGATTTAATAGTGCATATGTTGAGAAATAATTACCACAATAAATTTAGTTAACTCTAATTCACTCTTTTTAAAAAGATTTATTTATTTTTAAAGAGAGAGAGAGTGTGTGAGGATGTACACAAACAGGAGGAGGGGCAGAGGGGAAGGGAGAGAAAGAATGTCAGGTAGACTCCGTGCTGAGGACAGAGCCCAATACCAGGCTCCATCCATCCCAGGACCCTGAGATCATGACCTGATCTGAAACCAAGAGTTGGACACTTAACCAACTGATCCACCCAGGTGCCCCAACTCCAGTTCACTTTTAAACAAGTCTTGGCAAGTTCTACAAGTGTCCTCATAATCCATGAAGTTGACCATCTATCATGACTCCTGACTTAGATCTTGAGAGATCTGATACTGCTCTTAAAAACAAATGATGCTTCTTACTCCTCCTTACTCCTTACTCCTGTGTACAAAGGGTAAAAAGAAAGATTAAACTGCTAAATAGTTAAATCCTCTCCTTCTGCTACTAGGTAAGTCACCTTGTTCAAGATCATAGTGCTTAATACTGCAAATTTACTAAACCCCATCTATGTATCTAGCACTAAGCTAGTTGCTTTGCATGTGTCATTTGACAGGTAGATAATATTTTTCCCACTTTACAGATAAGGGAATAGGCTATGGTGAAACCAGATTTTCAGCCCAAATCAGTCTACTTTTAAGATTTGGTTCACCCCTCCATACTTCGTTACTTCTCCAAAGGCAGCTATAGGGGAGACCTGAAGAGGGCATTTTGAAAAATGAAGAAGAGCAAAGAAAAACCAAAATTAAATTTGAGCTCATGCTTAACCTACTCAGATTTGTTCTGATCAGTGTTGTCACCCAAGTTCTAGCTTCTCCAATTCAGTCTTTCTTATCTCTCTGGCCCATGGAATTGATGGTATTTACTGCCCCACTTTTCAACAATAGTATGTGGCTCAATTACTTAAGAAAATCCTTAGAGCATCAGGGTGCTTAGCAGGCAAAAGGGGTTAAAGCCCAAAGAAGGGCTGAGCTCCCTGCACCTCAGGTTGGCACAGAAGGCCAGGAATAATGAAGCCAGTTGAACTGCTCACCCTGCAGAACCCTTGGCTGTGAGTTTAACAGAAAATAAACATTGATTTAAAAAAAAATAAAAATAAAAATAAACATTGAGACAAGGGAACTGTCGAGTAAATTAGTATTAAGAGTTCAGATTTTGTTTTCTTTTTTCCCTTACCAGGTGTGCTGTGAGAATTCAAAGCATAAGGAAGGAGAATGGGTTAAAAATAGTATAACAATAGCCAGTGTGACAATAGCATGATAAAAAAAACATCGTGAATTATACAAGAGGACTCTAGAAAAAAAAACTTAAAAGGAATAAAAGCAGAGGCAGGAGCAAGCACACTAACACCATGGGATCTTAAAAGGCTCAGAGTGAAACCATAGTAGGATGTCATAAAATAAAAAAGAAATACCGGCTTCAAAAGTATGAAGATTTTTAGGGACACCTGGTGGCTCAGGCAGTTAAGCAACTGCCTTGGGCTCAGGTCATGATCTCAGGGTCCTGAGATGGAGCCTCCGCATCTAGCTCCCTGCTTCTCCCTCTGCCCCTCTCCCAACTTGTGCGCATGCACTCTCTCCCTCTCTCTCTCAAATAAATAAATAAAATCTTTTTTTTTTTTTTTAAAGAAGTATGAAGATTTGTAAATAGAATTGTTTGTCCCTTGGAGCGCCTGGGTGGTTCAGTGGGTTAAGCCTCTGCCTTCAGCTCAGGTCATGATCCCAGGCTCCTGGGATCAAACCCTGCATCAGGCTCTCTGCTCAGCAGGGAGCCTGCTTCCCTCTCTCCCTCTGCCTGCCTCTCTGCCTACTTATGATCCCACTCTCTGTCAAATAAATAAATAAAATCTTTTTAAAAAAAAAAAAAGAAGAAGAAGAAGAAGAAGAAAGAAAGAAAGAAATGTTTGTCCCTCAGGGTGAAGTCAGACATCATTATCTTGGTTTGCGGGGCCCTCTATGCCTTGCCTCTCCAGCCTCATCCCTTCTGCCACCACGAACAACTCTCTTAAGAACTGCTTGTTCTCTCTCGAAGGCCTCGCTTCCCTTCTCTGACATGTCAAAGTAGGTCATATTTCCCACTTATACCTTCTGACAGCTCCATGCTAACCTTATTATCCTTGTAAATATTGCTCAACATCTACTTTCCAGCTAGACGATCTGCCCTCCCAGGGTAGGTCCAACTCTACCTTGTTTATTGCCCTATTGCCAACCCTATCACTGTTATGAATAAATGAATGAATTGGTGGCCATTTAGGTTTCCAACTGCCTAACTTCATGACATCTGAAGAAAACAATTGCTTCTTTAGTTCATGTAGCATGTCAGAATTTAACAAGAGAAGCAGAACCAGCATAAAGAGTTTTTCGTCTTTTAAAAATCTATCCATTCAGTTATTACAAGGAAGTGCCTTACCCAGGTGTAGGAACCGGTTAAGCAAGCCTGGTATCCACAGGGCGGGCAGTCAGAAAGCAGAGATCACAAACAGGCTAGGACCTCAGAAGAGTGAGTGTGATGATGAGAGTATCCTGCAGAAGCCAGGGCTCTCAGTCTGGAGTTGAGTACACACACTTGACCAGGCGTCAGTGAAATCGAATGAGGATCCAGCTGGAATGGAAAGTAATTTCAGGCCCAGCTGCTGCTTCACACCAACAAGGCAAATCAGCAGATCAGCAGCACCAACATCAGTTTTGTCCCAGGGTGTAAAAAAAGATTTTACAACTTTCCTTCTGCTCTGTGTGTAGACTCTCTAGCATCACGGAGGGCTTAAACCCTCTTTTTTAAAAGCTTTTCTCGGGGGTGAGGGGGAATTGGATGAAGGTGGTCAAAAGTACAAACTTCCAGGTATAAGATAAATAAGTACTGAGCTGGCAATGTACAGCATGTTGACTTTGGTTAATACTGCCATAGGAGAGATTTAGAAGTTGTTAACAGAGTACATCCTAAGAGTTCCCATTGCAAGAAAAAAAAGATTTTAATTTTCTATATGTATATGAGATGGTGGATGTTAAGTAAACTCACTGTGGTAATCATTTCTCAGTATTAATCATACCATCATGCTGTGCTCCTTAAACCTTATACAGTGCTGTGTGTCAATTATATCTCACTGAAACTGGTGGGATTTTCTGCTGATTAATTCACCTGGAACAATATCCCTTCGGTTAATTTAAAATCAGCTGAGTAGGGACTTTTATTACATCTGCAAACTCCCTTCACAGCAGCCCCTAGATTGGTGCTTGGTTGAATTGGGAGTGGGGAGGGGGTGTGTCACCCATTACTTGCTGCCAAGCTTTCAGCTGATGGTTTTTACAGAAGAATCTTCTTTGTAGCTCACTATAGCCAGGAACCTACTAGACAAGAAATTCAGGAGGTTGTAGTTCAGCCTAGCCTCATGGACACATCCTGAAGCCATCACAGGTCACATCGTAGGACAACTATCTCCATAACCTCCAGTCTGACCCTGAGTGAAAGAAATTAGTGACAGAAACGAGCAACATTCCTAAGTGGGAAGGGCCACCTTGCTAGGAGAAGCAGGGCTGACCCTGCGGAGGCAAAGCAAATGAGTAACTCCAAATTAGCTTAGAGCTAATCACCTTAGTAGAGTATGTTCTCAAGAGTAGAGGAGGTATAAGGAGCTCTGCGAGCCAAAATAGGGGGTGGTAAGAATAGATTAATATCAGAAGCCAGGGAAACCCCATTCCAGTGTTCCAAGATGGAATATAGGTGTTCATCAATGAAAGTTTGTGAAGGATTGAATCAATCAACCTTCTAACTCATCTATTCAGAAAAGGTTAAGGCCCAATGTGAAACTGTGGTGCTAAGACACACTGCTGTGACCTTAATGGAGTGTTCCTAGGGCAAAGATCAAACAGCTGCAGCTATAGGCCAAGAGTTCTCTTAAGAAAGAGCCTTTGAGGGTGCCTGGGTGGCTCAGTGGGTTAAAAAGCCTCTGCCTTCAGCTCGGGTCATGATCCCCGGGTCCTGGGATCGAGTCCCGCATCGGGCTCTCTGCTCCGAGGGGAGCCTTCTTCCTCCTCTCTCTCTCTCTGCCTGCCTCTCTGCCTACTTGCAATCTCTGTCAAATAAATAAATAAAATCTTAAAAAAAAAAAAGAAAGAAAGAAAGAGCCTTTGACTGAGAGAGAACTATCAAATGGGCTGTCATCGGTCCCTTAATGGGTACTAGATACTTTTTTGTTGCCATTTCTTCATTGCCAGACACACACACACACACACACGGGACTACAATAGACTTTGCACAGCTTCCAATACAAAGTTAGGAATGAGAACTGAACATCTAGTTGACAGTGACAATCTGGTAATCACAGAAGCCCAGGTATGACTTATCTTGAATAACTAGTGATTGAATTATGTGCCTTTAAGCTTAGCCTATACCAAATGCCTCTAGGAAAGGTTTAAAAAAAAAAAATTCAGGGGACGCCTGGGTGGCTCAGTTGGTTAAGCAGCTGCCTTCGGCTCAGGTCATGATCCCAGCGTCCTGGGATCGAGTCCCACATCGGGCTCCTTGCTCAGCAGGGAGCCTGCTTCTCCCTCTGCCTCTGCCTGCCATTCTGTCTGCCTGTGCTTGCTCTCTCTCCCTCTCTCTCTCTCTCTGACAAATAAATAAATAAAATCTTTAAAAAAAAAAAAATTCAGAATTTGCTATCTGGCTTAGAGTGATTGAATTATGCTGTGGGCTATGGTAAATTCATTGCAGTGCTAAAAATAGATGAAGGGCAGTTCAGTAACCCTGGGGAATTTTATCTGCCTCATTCATGCATCCAGAGATGCTGCTTACGTAAAGCCAAAATAGGCACAACCAAAAGGGCATCAAGGGAGATTGATCAAAGTTGATGATTCAAATAGAAACCAAGAAAACAAGCAAGCAATTAACGGCAAAGATCAGGACTAGTCCCGTTGCAAAGATCGGAGCAAGAAATGGGCCTCTGAAGACAATACAGTAACTTAAACTTTCTAATAGTTTCTAGAGGCAAATTTAGAAACCTCTTTCCAGAGAAAGCCACAGCCTCCAGCTGTTCTTTCTCTGCACATTCAGGCATAGACCCTCATCACAGCCTCTCGGGGATTTACACTTCACACTGGCACAGCACACTCATCATCACTCCTAGAAATACTCCTCCTTGACCTCCAGGCAGAGCACCAGAAAGTCAATTAAGAACCATTTTAAGATGTTACTCGAGCAACTCAGAGATAAGCAAAGATACCAACAAGTTCCAGGAGTTCCCCTTGGCCAAGTTTACCACTGAGTTATTTTATTAGACAAGTGGTTTTTAAAGGAAATAATTTATCATAAGGTTGCAGGAAAGATCTGTTCCTGGTCTCCAGCCGCCTGTAGAAAGAGTCTAGAATTGGCTGGAGTAGCTCTAAGAGGCTGGAAATTCAGTTCAGGGTCAAGTATGTCAGTGTTTTAAAACATTCTAACAAACCCAACAGCACCATCTGTAAGGACTGCATAATTTGCAAAATTTCTTGCTAAATCAGCTGGCCAAATGCAAAGCCAATTGCTTTGGCGTTGGTACAGCAGCGTGCTGCAGCCGGGAAGTATTTTAAGTGGATAATGAGTAGTCTCTTCTCTCAATGACTATATTCAAATAACTTCCACTGCCTAAAATATGCAAAGTTCCTAGTCAAGGCTGCCTTAGGAACTTCTGCCCCCTAACTCAGAGTTTGAGTCTTTAGGGGTTGGGAGGGGGTTATTAGATCCCCCTTCTCTATTGATATTGAAGAAAGCAATTGCCGAGCAAAGAGCTCAGACCCTTCCCAGCTCTCACACATAAACAACAGCCCACGTACACACACAGAAAAACTAAAAAACACAGCTCACATTAGTCCTGAGCTAGGCAAGGCTTACATCTACTGCAGCCAAGAATAGCTTTCATTTACTTAGTTACAGTATCTCCTCTAAAATTATTAATTATTTGGGTACTTCAAATGCCCTTTTTTTAAATGAGGAAACACAGGTAGAAAGTATTTCTCTGCCTTTTTCTCTTGAGAAACATAGTTCTTCATTGGTTATCCATGGAAAATGTTCTCTCTCTCTCTCTCTCTCTCTCTCTCAAGTAGCAAAACAGATGGAAGTTCCTTCTGTGAAGAAACCAAATGCTATACTCTTTATATCCAACCACCATTACCTCCATCTCTATAATTTAAGAAATCAATAGACATGCAATAAATGCTTGATTGTTTGTTTATTAAGTGAGTTGCTCCCCCAAGTTACTTTAGAATCTTACCGCTCAACCCACAGTTCACAGACAAGAGCACCAGCATCATGAGCTCGTCAGAAATGCAGACTCGTACCCCAGACCTCCTGAATCAGAATCTGCATTTTAACGAGATTTCCAGGAGACTTGTAAGCCCATCAAGGTCTGAGAACCATTTTCGAATACATCGTGATTCATACACTCTTACTCTTGGTCTGGTAAGGTCTGTCACTCCTCAAAGATCATTTCTTGCCATTGGGGACACTTCCGTGGAAGCAGTGAGTAATAACTGACTTTATTGGGCACTGACTGTGTGTCCGAAGTAGAGGACACATAGTTAACGTGATGGGAGTTACACAGCTAGAAAAATGGGGAGGTAGATCAGAACTTTATCTAGCTTCTAGGTCCACACTTCCCATCATTGGCCTGTAAAGCCAGGTGGCTACCAGCAGTGTTACAGAACTCTCCCCTCTTGTGCAGGACGTGTGACATCCCTGTCTTCCACCCACTAAATGCAGTATCCTGATGCCCAAGAACCACCCCCCCATTTCTAGATACCCATGGGGGTGGGCCTAGCTCACAGAGAACAAGTGTCTTGTGGTTTTCATCTAGTGATTTTGAGAAACTAGTTTTCTGGGACTCGTTTCTTTCTTCCAATGTTTGATCTATTTATAAAATTCTTTGACATTTTACATTTTATTTTTCATTTCAACAGAAGGCTATAACTATTGAGTATCTACTCTATGCAGTCTAAAAGATAAGGTCCCTGCCTGCCAGCAGCTGACCATCTGGTTAGGGAAATCAGGCCTTAGCAATTCAAGGCTCTCCATGATTAAGTCTAGAAATGACAACAACAGCAACAACAAAAAGACATAGATTCATATTCAGACTTTATACCACTTATTACTGGCAAGTCTTCTCTAAGCTTCATTTCCTCCGTCTGTAAAATGGGGGCATTATTAAACAATGCATGTAAATTGCCAACAGAGTACCTAAAGCATGATACCTGCTTAGTAAATATTAGCTACCCCTATCGCTTACCATCTCCCCCAACCAGTGTAGATATAGGACAAAAATGAGATGGAGAAAGGATGTGCATAAGGGAAGAGACAGCATTCTAGTCAGGAGGCATAGGCTAAGCAAAAACTTGGTGTCAGGAGTGAGCATGCCTAAGGAAGAAACTGTATGGGACTCACAAACTTGACGAAGTAAAAAGTTCAGGTCAAGGAGTTATGACAAATGAACATGTGGAAGAAAAGAAAAAAAATGAGTTTGAATTTGCACAGAATCTCCTGGAGATTTCTGAATTTCTTTAGTACCATGACTTTCTAAGAAAATAGTGTAAACTTACAGAAAAGTTAGACGTCTATACTAATGAGCATAAATGTACCTATTACCAGTCATTGTCTTTAAGAAAAAATAAATACCTAGCATTGCTATGAGAGATATTTAAAATTTTTATTTAAATTCAAATCTGTCATCTAATTTATTTCCAACTTCACTAAATGTGAAGCCCAGATCTAGGCTGATAAATAAGTTTACATAAAGAATATAGTTAGTTCTTCAAGTTTATAAAGTCCACAATTTCAGCATAAGAGAGGATTAAAAAAGGATCCCAAAATATCTTAAGGTGTCCAAGAAGCTATTGCTACTACTAGTGAGTTCAAATAGCTTGCTGCAGCATTCTTATTACTGCTGCTCATTAGTAAAAGTACTATATAACACCCAGCAGAAAAGAATAATCAGCAAATCAATTAATTAAGGCCCTATCGACACTCTTCTTGCCACCGCCAATCCCATCTTTGTTGTAAATAAGCTTTCTTGCCTACATTAAAGTCATTAGTTCTCCATATGTAAATAGTAATGTCCTTTAATTTAAACTGATTAAATATCAGAGAACAAATTTCAATCCACTCTTTCTGATCTAGCCAGGATATTAAAAACATAGAGCATTACTGTCTTACTTAGCAAATTCAACACAACTGTATACACTTTTGAATTCATTAATTTCCAGATTCACCTTCCCCCCAAGGACATTAGCCAGAATGCTATCTTTAGCTATAATACACACACACAAATACTATAGTAATTAAAGAAACCACCCATTTCCTTCCCCCTAAGTTCCAGGAAGCTATGTTATTTCTGTGGACCAATTTCTATTTGCCAACTGTTCTCCAGAGCCTTTAACAGAAAATAAAATGTACTAGAAGCTACTCTTCAAATGACAGCCAAGAACACATCTCCTAGTATCTCCTCCCTTCAGAGGAAAAAGCAAAAAATGTTTGTGTATATTTAAGACCTTTACATTTAGGATTTTGTTAAATCCTGAAACGTGTAAAACCTCACAGTGTCTTGAAAAGAAATGTTTGAAAGAACCTCTGGTCTCTAAAAGTTAGCTAGATTCTCTGCAACATTCACCTCTTATTTTGGCTCCTCTAATTATCCCTTTTAACTTAATGTTGGTTATTTTTATTTCTTCCATCTTTCCTCATACCACATTGTTTACGACTGGTAAAAAGAAAAAATTATATTTATATATATTCTCAGTGGTAATTTCTCAGAGTGTTCCCCTCCCCCAGTTACACTAGGGGAGTTGGTGAGGGTTTTGGCTTCTTTTATCCTTTTCCTTCTTCAGTTAAAACAGAATAAATTATCCATATAATCACCAACAAACAACTTCTTAAGTATTTCCCACTCCTCAAACTTTGATAACACGAATTAGGTTTATCTCAACCAAGTGTCACATGTGAATTACTTCATCATGAAAAGAGAGATTGGGGCAGTGGGGGGTGGGGAAGAGACTTACTTCCTTCTGATTTGGATCCAAGACAGAGATCTTGTGTTCCCCAGAAGGGAGCCCAGGCAAGACATCTCCATAGCAATCCCCCACACTCCAATCTTTCCTCTCTCTGTTCTTTTCCCTAACAAATACCTCCCAGAAGGCCAGAATATTTTGTTAGAGAATCTCCAAACTGCCTAAAATCCCAAACAGGACAGAAGCTTTAGAAAAAGTTTAGTAACTGATGCTTATTTTCCTCATTATGAGCAACACAAAAAACAACCTCCCCTTCCTGCTCCTCAGACGGTGCCCTTCACTTCCTGTCCAGGTCGGATTCCTCTGCTGGAGGTTCACCCAGGGCTCCACTTCCTGCTGCCTCAGAGCATGCTTCATTTCCTGTGAATTTGATGCCAGTTTTCCTCATGGGCTTCTTAGCCTGTACCCCCATTTGTTTACCTCCTGCTTATTCCCGACGCCTTCTCAACTTGTCTCCTAGACCTGCCATTCGTTCCCTGTTCTTTGCCCACTCACCAGCCTCACCCTTCCTTAAAAACCATCTTTTTCACAGAAGTCCTTCAGTAGCTAAGGCCAGTCAGTACTTTTTAGTATCCTGTTGATTCTGGTTTGCTTTATTAGCTTAATAGTGAAAATCACCATGTCTTTTAAAGGCCCAGCGCCTCACACTCAATTAAGAATATTTGATATCTGAATTGTGCTGCTTATCAACTATGAGCTATGCCTTGGTTTTTTAGTTTTGTTTATTGTTGTTTTACACTGAGCAAGACCATACCTACCAGCTACCTCTCCTGATCCCCAAGGTTAAATTAGTTCTTCTAGTCATTCTTTCTCATAATACCTTACATTTTTATTGTTTCATTTATGACCAGAGTAACAAATTTTCTAGTTATCTATTTGATAGTTTTCCCTGACATGACCTATAAACTTTATGAGACCAGGAAAAAGCCTGATGGTCCCTTTGTCAAGTTGTCCTCTTTTTTTCCCCCCTATTCTCCTTCCTCACTTTCTGCTGCCAACACAAACACAGGGCTTGGCACATATTAGAAGATCAATAAATACATATTGAATGCACCACAAAAAGAAATGGTAACTATGGGAAGTGATGGATATGTTAATTAGTTTAATTGTGGTGAATATTTCACAATGAATACATATATTAAATCATCACTTTATATACCTTAAATATATATACATTTTTGTCAATTATACTTCCTAAAGCTGGTAAGAAAAAATACATACTGAGCAGATAAATGAATGAAAGAATAAATGAATGAATGAAAAGTTCTCTCTTTTTTTCATCCCCACTGGTTTTCTTTCAGTGCTACACCTAGTTCTCACCTCCAACCATAATGACCACTTGGCACCAGTAGGACCAAAGTATATCCCCTGCCCCTGGTTGATTATGTGAATGACACCTTTGAGGGCCTTCCAGGAATAGCATTCAGGCCCAAGTCACAGTGGTAAGACTTTTGTTTGACTGTAATAATGCATCTTTCCTTAATCATTTCCATTAAAAAAGTAATCTCCCTTTATGAATGCTCTCTACGTTTCTGCCGATGCCTTATATAACCTGACATCTCTGAGTTCTGTGGTGACAGATTTTGACATATGTATAGGAAATTCTTCTTCAAACGCGAACAGAAGTTGGCAAAAGAGTGCTTTTCTGCACTACTTTGCAAAAACCACTAATGTGGAGTGGGTTGCACAATAATAAATTATTCAGATCATAAATCTAAAGTAATTAGTTCATCATGATCAATACAATCTAAGTGAATTGGTGTGTGGCATTCAATTTTCGTAATATAATTAGTTTTGAAATATTCAAATTAAGGAGACAAAGATCATCATAAAAAGTACTGAGTCTCTTGATTAAGTAGAAGAATACTGCATTTTGCTCTTTATACTAATAAATCTAAATTATATTCTTTTTCCACTTACATAAAAATTTCTTTTTTTTGTTTTGTTTTGTTTTAAATCAAATTACGTCTGACTGGAGTTACTAAAGCCCTAGCAATTGAGAAATATTCGAAGAATGATGGAAAGTCAGCAAAGGTCATTTGCTGATGAATTTGAGTTGTCTCATCATGAGAAAATTTATTTTTTTCAGTAATTAAAAGCTGGCCGTTTTGGGGTGCCTGGGTGGCTCAGTGGGTTAAAGCCTCTGCCTTTGGCTCAGGTCATGATCCCAGGCTCCTGGGATCGAGCCCCGAGCCCCATATCGGGCTCTCTGCTCGGCAGGGAGCCTGCTTCCTCCTCTCTCTCTACCTGCCTCTCTGCCTACTTGTGATCTCTGTCTGTCAAATAAATAAATAAAATCTTTAAAAAAAGAAGAAGCTGGCAGTTTTGAAAACTGGTCCCTCGAACCCACAAAGAAATTTTCTAAACCACAAAGAACAGATAAGTTTTCTTTCTAGAGAGAAACTCTGGATTATCATTCTATTCATATGTCCAATATAAGCTGTGTCATTTCCATAAACTTATTTTTGTGTTCCGGACTTGCCAAGATAATATATTGTCTTCTGTTTTCGAATTTTTCTGAGCTTGGAAAACTGATGTCTACATGGCTCATTAAAAGCATCCTCGATGAATTCTTATTGTTTTGGGTACAGTTTCTCAACCTGAGGACGACTGACATTTGGAGACAATTCTGTGTTGTGGAAACTGACCTGCACATCGTCAAAAGGTTAGCAGCTTCCCTGGTCCCCACCTTCTCAACGCCAGTAGCATCTCCCAGCTGTGACAACCAAAAGGTCTCCAGACATTGCCAAATGTCCTGCGGGTAGCAAAATTGCCTCCAGGGTGAGAACCACAGTTTTTTCAGTATTATTTCCTTCCAAATAAGAAGGCATTATTAAGTCATTATCTTTCTCTTTATTCTTTATCAATAATGCTAGTAACCATTCATGGAACAATATTTACAGCCTCCCAAGAGAAATTCTGAACAATTAAAGCAAACGGAGAAATGCGTTTCATGCAGAAATGGATTTTTTTTCCCTTTTCGTGATTATCCAAGTAGTTTTGTCTCTTGCCTCAAACTCTGCTCTGACACCTGAGACTTGCAGCTACACCAAAGGGACCTTCTGTGGGGTAACTAATAAGCAAGAGCAGTATGGGGCAGTGAGTATGGGAATGTCCTACCAGCATCAGACACCTAGCTGCCTATCCTGGCTTAAACACTTTTGTGCCTTGATTTTTCTTATCTGGAAAATGGGAACAATGACAACAGCAGTACTTATTCAGGTTTGTGGTGATACATAAAAATATTAGACCTATCGTGTGTACTTATGTATTAATTAGCTGTTATTAGTGAACGTTTATAAAGAAATTTGCCAGATCACCCAGAGATTTGGCATCTCTGCCCTGGCCTCTGCAGCAAAAACTTCTAATCAAAAAGCATAAAACTATCATTTCCCTTTAACCTTGAGTTCTGGGGGTTTGGTGGGCTCTGCCTTCCAGCAGCACTCCATAGATGAATTACTCCACAGCTCTCGTAACTCTAGGGATATGTTCACCACATTTTTTTGAAAAACGATGGGAATTGATTTTTATCTTTAATTTTTGCTTACAAATAATTCATCTGTTATGAGAAAAATAACAAGCTCCAAAGGGAAAATGCAGACACCCGTCTGTTCCCACACTGCCTTGAGTCAAAGGGTAAGAATTATCTACCACCAATAAGCTTAATGAGAAACAACCTTCAAGTTGTAATTTCAAAAGACTATAAATTGAGGTCTAGCTCTACCCACGGTGGTTTTCTTCTAAAATTCAGAGTTAAATACTGTCTCGTTACTCTGTCATATTAGCTGGGACTCTTTCTGATGAAAGTGACTAAAACCCAATTAAAACTAACCTAAGGAAAAAGATTGGGGGAGGGGCAGGAGGAGGGGGAATTTATCAGCTCTTGCAACCTGGAAGTCCACGGGCGTTCTGGCTTTAGATGCAGCTGGATCGAGCCCAAGTCTTGTCATCAGTTCTGTCTCCAGACTCTGCTTTCCTCTGTTGTACTGATTTCATTCTCTCCAAGTAAGAATTCATCTCTTATCAAAATGAAGGAATAACAAGGAAAAAGCATGTTGAGAAGCCAAAGCAATGATTACTACACTAGATAATATCCTCATTTACACATAATTGCTAATAAAGAAATGAGCTAAATAGAGGCCATCTCCCTTAAGAAACCCAAGTTCTACCCATTATTCAGAGTCTAGGAAAATTGCTACCTCGGTCATGTAGCCTTCTTTGATAACCTCGCCCCTAGTAACTGCTACTTTATCAAAATGCTAAGGTGCTTACCATCTACATAGTTTATTTTACAAAATAGGGTGAATTGCTTTGTATCATTAAGTGTATGTAGAAAAATATGCACATATACATTGTATATCTCCAACTCAATTTTTTTTTTTGAGAGAGAGAGCATGTACGCACACATGCATGAGCATGAACATACAAGCTGGGGAGAGGTGAGGGGCAATGGGAGAGGAAGAGAGAGAGAATCTTAAGCAGGTTTCATGGCCAGCATGCCGAGCCCCATGCGGGGCTTGTTTTCAAGACCATGAGATCATGTCCTGAGCCAAAATCAGGAGTCAGACACTTAACTAACTCAGCCACCCAGGCACCCCTCAATCCTTTTTTTCAACCACAATTATTTTTTATTATAAAAGGTATTCATTTCTCGTATTTATTACGAGATTTTTCCCAATCTCCCTTGCCCTCTCTGCCCATGTGATGGTAAAAGGATTTTATTTAACGCATAAATACTCAAGGACAAAGAAGAAGCAAAAGCAACAAAACATGGGAAACTGGAAAGTCAGTGGTAACTGACATTGCAAAGCCAAGGAACTGGAACAGCTTTGGGAGAAATACGGGGTTTGTAAACTGGTCTGTGCTACAGAATCCCAGAAAGACTTAGGAAGGAAAAGGTGCACATACCTCTGAAAGTGTCCAGTTCGGTGGGGAGGCTGGAAACTGAAGGCTTGATTGAGTGTCCATGTAAAGGCACTTTCTCCTGGGAATGAAAGGCACAGCGTTGGGAACATAGTCAGTAGCAATAGTCATAGTCATAGAACATAGTCATAGTAATAGTAATAGGACATAGTGTAATATCATTGCATGGTGACAGGTGGCAGTAATACTGGTGGTGAGCGCAGCACAGCAAACAGAGTTGTTGAATCACTACGTTGCACACCTGAAACTAACGCAACACTGTGTGTCACCTGTACTTCAGTTACTTAAAAAAAAAAAGCACTAAGTCCACCATCCAGGACTCCTCTACCCAATGGAGCAGCACAGCTGCTCCTCTTCAACCGAGCAGAAAACCAAGCCTCCTCCTTGAGGAAGTAAAACAGAGAGGCTTAGGCATCAAAGTCATCAAGCCCAGCTGGGGTCAAGGACATACTATCAAAATCAAGGACATCTGAGGCGCCTGGGTGGTGAGCGTCAGACTCTTGATTTCGGCTCAGGTCTGATCTTAGGGTCACAAAATCAAGCCCCACATGGAGCTCTGCACTCACCCGGGCATCTGCCTGAGATTCTCTCTCCCTCTGCCCCTCCTGACCCTGCCCCCACTAAAATAAATAAATCTTTTAAAAAAAAAAATCAAGGACACCAGGTCCAGCTGGAGTGGAGGAGTAGTCTGTGCACACTAGCCATGCAACTCCATCCCTAATTACAACAACAGTAATGACGTCGTTGTAGCTCCCATTTGCTGAACATCGACCATATACCAGCCCCTGGGCTAAGCATTATACATGAATGATATCACATCTGATCCTCAAATAAATCCTGTGAGGTAAATACTATTTTGTACTTTAAAATACTTTAAGGGACACCTGGGTGGTTCAGTCTGTTAAGCGTCTGACTTTGATTCCAACTCAGGTCATGATCTCAGAGTCGTGAGATGAAGCCCCAGCATCGGGCTCCGCACATTAGGTGTAGAGCTTGTTTAAGATTCTCTCCCTTCTGCCCCTCTCCCACTAAAAAATAAAATAAAATGCTTTAAATGGGAAGTAAAAGTTTATATAGCTGGTTAAGTTATAAAAAGATTAAATAACTGGCTGAAGAACTCGAAACTAATCAATGTCAAAGTTCAACTTTGTACCCTGAATCACTACACTCAGTGACCCCCATTTATCAATTATTTTGTTCATTTATTCATTCAACAAATATTTGCTGTGTGTCCAATACTAACTCATCAAGATTTGTAAAGATGAATATAACATGCGGTCTCTATCCCAAGAAGCTCTCAGTATAGAGAGGGCAACAAATCAATAAACGAGCATAACGGTACATTGAAAAAGTGGGTCTCCAAACTGGGGTTACAGAAAGGATTCTGTTATTTCTCTCAGCCAGTTCTCTGACTCTGTTCTGAGTCCTGTGTCTTCCCTACATGGAAAGTAAATGAAATCTTGGGCAGATTCCATAAACCCTTTTAAATACTCTTATTGCAAAGTCCCTCTGTCTCTGTTAGTTACCAAAACAGTCTGATTTTAATTCAATAATCTGAATCTCATTCCAAGTTAAATCTTCTCAGCTCCCTGGCAGGAGAACCAGCAATGGGGAGGAAGGGGCATGGTGAGCTTCTCCTCTGTCTCTCCACCTCGTGCTGCTCCTCATCTTCTGTGACTTCCCAATACTGTCCCTAGCTCCTCTAGCAATGGAGGCAGAAAGAGAGGGATAAACAGGCAGAGGTGACTTAGCTATCCAGTCATCTTGTGATCTGCCAGCAGTGTTCTTTAGCCTTGAAGAGTTTCAGGGATCTGAAACTCTTTGGTGGGATCTCAAGATACTACCCTCCCCCTCCCGGGAGCCTTCTGAATAGCTACATGGACACAGGCCATGCCTCTCTTCTGACTTCTGATCTCCATCTCTGCCTTCAGCCACCCAGAGTCACACCCCTACTAGAGTAACTGCTCTCTTCCAGTTAACTTCTTGGGCAGAATTCAGAAAAGGCCCCAGGCTATTTTGCTCCTATGTGTCCCCAGTCCAGTCAATGGGAAACGTACACACTCTTGCCAGTCATCGTGAATGAAAGTGCAACGAATTCCACATGAAGACTGTTCCTCTCTGTTCTGCCAACAGGCAGGTGCCTCTGGCCCCAGTCCCTCAACTTCAGTATGCTCAGGCCCAGGACCAAAGCCTATCCCTTTGCCCTCAAATCCCATGGCACTTCTGTGTTTCTCTTGAATGGTCCTGTTGAAGGCATCTTGACTATGGAGACTTGACTATGGAGACTTGAGTGTGGTAGCTCTCCCTCTTGGAGACTTGGAGACTTGAGGCCTCCCTCTTTATTATTGCACACATTTTTACTTCTAGAGCATTATGCTTACAGAGACAACTCATGGTTTCACTTAATTTTCCACTGAGGTCATAATCTATTTTTAGAAATGCATTCTATGCAAAATATATAAAAAACAAGCTCAGTGTAATGCTTCCAAACACAGGACTATGTAACCCCTGGGAAAAAGAAAACCTCTGGGGTCTTGTTTCTGATGGCATTCATCCTTATCAGAGGTCTCTTGAGAATTATTTATAGGTCAAAAGGTGAATAAGTGTCCCACACAGCAACAACTATGCAGACACACAAAGTTAGGCCTAATTGTCAACCTCTGAATTGCACTCACTAAGTCTTTACTTGCATGTCTTGCTTTTGGTAGATCATTTGGAAATAATCTTATTCCTGCTGCTACTTTTTCTCCCAGACACTATCATGCACATGGACATGTTTTATTTTCATGGAAGTGTCGAACTTGCTGTCTCCTGAAAAAAATCATAAAAATTCTGAAACAAATAATAGTTTAACCATAAAAAACCAGGCTAGGCCATCCAGTTTTGTTCCTCTTTGAACGATTACTCCATACGTTCCACAACTTCAAGGCTAAGGGGATTATTTCCTCAACATCACTGTCTCGCCCTTGTTATTTCCTTAATTGAATTCCCTATTGCTTATAATATCAGCCTTTACTAAACATTATAATAATCCTATTTGTTTTCAATGGGATTATGAGATTTTTCTTAATTAAACATGAAGCAAACTTCAATACTCGAATCTCACTAGAAAACACTGAAGTGGGGTGCCTGGTGGCTCAGTCAGTTAAGCATCAGACTCTTGATTTCAGCTCAGGTCATGATCTCAAGATTGTGGGATCAAGCCCCATGGGGGTCTCCTGAGATTCTCTCTACCCCTGCCCCTCCCCACTCCCTCTCTTAAAAAAAAATTTTAGAAAACACAGAAGCTTCTTATTAAACAGTTTCTAAATGTCCTTCCTCTTACCAGACACGATTGTAGATCAGTATCAATCATAAAACCCACAAATCACATGACTAAAATATCCCAGAGAGGGTCAACCAAGTCTGCTACTGCTCTATAGAAAGTTCCCAGGACTAGGCTTAAATGCTGTTTTCTCTCTCTCTCTCTTTTTAAAGAATTATTTATTTGAGAGCAGTAGTTGGCGGTGGGGGTGGGGGGGCGCAGGGGGAGGCAAAGGGAGAGGGAAAGAGAAACTTAAGCAGACTCTGTACTGAGTGCAGAATTGATGCAGGACTCAATCTCATGACCCTGAGATCATGACCTGAGCCAAAACCAAAAGTCAGTCACTTAATTGACTGAGCCACCCAGGTGCCCCTTAAATGCTGCTTTCTTAATACCCACACCTCCCCCAGGCTCCCAGAAGGCCAATCTATGCTGAGAGATGCTTTCTCTTAGCATCTCCTAATTGCACATCAGGCCTGGTGGATAATGGGCCTTCAATAAATATGGACTGAATTTTTTTATTGAATTTTAAGCAAAGACAGTCAGACCTCTTAGCAGTCATGTAACAGATGTTTTGAACCTCTTTTTTCTTTAGAGTTTGCTCACAATCAGCAGTTGTTTTATTGCTTTTACAATAAAATTTAAATCAAGGAGGAATCATTCACAGAAGGAAGTGGAGCTTGAGTGATTTAAGGCCATTTCATGTCTCTCCCTAGCTCTGCTTTGGTCTTTTACCAAGCAACTCTGCCTTTAGCTTTAAATTAAAAAAAAAAAAAAAAAAAAAGGAAAGAAGAGGAAGGTTAGAGAGATTGGGTCAGCTTTTCAGAAAAGGAAAGAAACACCACTATTGTCATAAACTCCAGGAAACATTTCTTCAGCCTACTAATTTGGGTGCAACTACAGGATCAATTGAATGACTTGGAAGCCCTGTTTGAAGAGGACAACCTATGAAGGGCACAGGGAGTGTGACTTCTAACTTGCTTGGACTGACTTTTATAAGAGGTTTAAATTATTGAAATAATTTTCCATGATTCCACTTATAATGTGAAAGTGGTGCAAACTGTTGTTCATAAATGTCTTGAAAATAGTCATTTTAATGTGTATATAATTTTAGGAAAAAAATTTATGATAGGATAGGGTTGAATTTTATGATTTTACATAATTCCAGGCATCCTTGCATCATCAATGTGTGTTTATGACTCTTTTATGGGACTCAGGCATGATTCTACTATGTTAAATTATTTTAGAGGATTGCAGTTGTAGCTTTGTCTTTCTGATGTTTGATTGATCATGACTGTATTTTCTGTGACACTGAGTCCTTGGTCGGCCCTCAATTACAACATTGGCACCAGAGGAGAAAATGTTTCATTTTATGGAAGATGTGATTTCTAAGAACACGATGTGGTAAGAAACGAGACTGACTATGAAATCTAGAAACATGTATTCATGGCTACAAATTGATAACAGGAAATGTCTTAGGAAGACGGAGACTGGCAGATTGTAGGATGGGTCATCAGTAGAGACTTTCCAGAGAAAATCAACCTCAATCTGTCATCTTAAGGGCAAGGAATAGAGTGAAGATGAGAAGACATGCTGTTGGTGGTCATTGTTACTGAACAACTGTCCAACAAGAAGTGTCTTATTGCTTCAGGCAAGCCACTCTCCTCTACCTACTCAGTTACTCACACCAGGTAACAGAACACTCAGGGCATAGAAATGGGTATGTAAATGTTTTTGTTTTCCTTTGTAATGTAATAAATCTGATTGCATGCTGACCATGACCTAGGCACTGTCATGGGTCTCAGGGATTACAAAGACAGTTGTTACGTAGTCTTTGTTTTCCAAAGGCTCCCAATCTGGTAGGAAAGACAGACAAGTAGATAGTGCAATAAGGCCAATGCTATAATAGAGGTAGCATTGGAATAC
Organism: Enhydra lutris kenyoni; assembly: GCF_002288905.1. Classification (NCBI taxonomy): domain Eukaryota; kingdom Metazoa; phylum Chordata; class Mammalia; order Carnivora; family Mustelidae; genus Enhydra; species Enhydra lutris. The sequence continues at coordinate 31,813,333 of NW_019154091.1, read as the reverse complement.
AAAGAAGCAGATATTAAATCTACATTTGTGGGCACAAAGAAAGCTCCTCAAGAAAAAGTATGAAAGGATAAAGATGAAAACATCCAAAAAGAGGCCAAACTGATCCCACTAGACCAGCCAAGGGAAGGTGCTCCTCCAAAACAGGGGCAGCTTTAGCCCACCCTACTACTCTGCCACATGAAAGGGAAGAGAAGAGCATTTTTCCTAAATACACTGCCTCACATAGAAGAAGGCTCACAGCCACTGTGTTTCTTCCACCAAGACCCCCCACTACCTACCAGCAGGGCCCAGCTGGACATTCCTGGGGGTCTCACTGGTGACAGGCCTGTCCCAGAGCCCCTCCCCCAAAACTGAATCAGAGGAAGCAATGAGCTCCTTCTAGAACTTAGAGGATAGGGCTTGAGTATATAATGTATGGAGAAGTGAATACATTTTACCCCACTCGTGGCTTTGGAAATAATGGAGTAGAGGTGCAAGGTAGGGCCTCTTCTCAATACCCCTTGACTGTTCCAGCCTCCCATTTCCTGTCCAGTTCCCACTCTGAGTCTATGACCCAGTCTAGAGAAGCCTTATCTCTACTACTATTCTTTTAAATCTCACTATCTTAGACAAAGATCAAGACTTTTCAGACTTAACCAAGAATTTAATATCTTTGTTCTCTGGATCCACTTCCCTTTCCCCTACTTCTAGCTGGCCAAATTAGGAATAGAGAAGTGGCAGGTTAGGGGGGCAGGGGAGGTGTGGGGAGAAATAAAAGGAGAATAATGTTTTTTGAAAATCAATTAATATCTCATCCCTCTTGAACACATGGCTTTGGTCATCAATCAGATAAAGTAGTTGCTGCTATCCAGAACTGCAACTGAAAACTTTTAACAACATGGTTGAAAATTGAAAATTGAACTGTTAGGTCCTCGCCCACATTGAGGATTTATAACCACCCTCCCATCTTGTCTTCTGTCCATGTTTCTATTGTTTCTATTGTTCTGGTATTATAAATCTTATTCTTGGTGTTCATTTTGGCTGTTTTTTTTTTTCCTCGTCATTTACTTTTGTCAGTCTTTTTGTTTCTTTGTTCTTGTTTATGTACCTTATAAATCTTACTTTTGGGGCTCATTTTGGCTGGGTTTTCTTTTTTTTCTCTCTCTCTCTTTCTCTCTCTCTCTCTTTTTCTTTTCTCTTTCTTTTTGATGGTGGCTTCTGATTGCTCTAAAACTTTCCAGGGTGCACCTTGCCTGGATCATGGTTGATATATTCAGCTATACATCACCTCAAACACCTCTCACCAAAATTACTAGGAGGAGGAACACCCAACAGAGGAAAAATTCAGAGACTGTGCCCTCTGCAACAGAACTATTGGATATAGACATAAATAATACGTTGGAAAGGGAATTTAGGGTAACAATTATCCAGGCAATGGCTAGGTTGGAGAAGACCATTAGTGAGAACATAGAATCTCTAAGGGCAGAAGTGAGAGCTGATCTGGCAGAAGTTAAAAATGCTATCGATGAGATCTAATGTAATCTAAATACTCTAACAATTAGGGTAACCAAGGCAGAAGGTAGAATTAGTGATCTAGAAGACAAACTGATAGAAAAGAAGGATCAGGAGGAGGCCTGGAACAAACAGCTTAGAAGCCATGAAAACAGAATTAGGGAAATAAATGTCCCATGAAACATTCCAACGTCAGAATTATTGGGATCTCTGAGGGGGTGGAGAAAGAGATAAGGCTGTAAGATATAGATGAACAAATTCTGGATGAAATTTCCCTAATCTGAGGAATGGAACAAGTGTTCATGTCTTAGAGGCAGAAAGGACACCCCTGAAGATCAATGAGTCTAGAAAGACATTCAGACGCTTAATTGTGAAATTCACAAATCATAATTTCAGACAAGAGGTCTTAAGGGCAGCTAGGGGGAAGAGATTCCTTATGTACAGAGGAAGGACCATCAGAATAACATCAGACCTGTACACAGAAATCTGGCAAGCCAGAAAGGGCTGGTAAGACATATTCAGGGTACTAAATGAGAAGAACATGCAACCAAGAATACTTTATCCAGCAAGGCTGACATTCAAAATGGATGGAGAGATAAAGAGCTTCCAAGACCAGCAAGGTTTAAAAGGGTATGGGACCATCAAGCTAGCACTACAAGAAATATTAAGGGGGGATTCTAAAAAAGAAGAAAGAACCCAAGAGTGACATAGAACAGAAATTTACAGAAACAATCTATAGAAACAAGGACTTCACAGGCAACATGATGTCAATAAAAATTTATCATTCAATAATCACTCTCAACATGAATAGCCTAAATGCTCCCATAAAACGGCACAGGGTTGAAGACTGAATAAAACAACAGGACCCATCCATATGCTGTCTATAAGAGACACATTTGGAACCTAAAGATACATGCAGACTGAATGTGAAAGGATGGAGAACCATCTTTCATGCCAATGGGCCTCAAAAGAAAGCTAGGGTAGTGATTCTCATATCAGATAAATTAGATTTTAAGTTAAAGATGGTAGTCAGAGATACAGAAGGACACTACATTATTCTTAAAGGGTCTATTCACCAAGAAGATCTAACAATTGTAAATATTTATGCTCCCAATATGGGAGTAGCCAACTACATAAGCCAACGGTTAATCAAAATAAAGAGTCATATTGATATGAATACATTAATTGTAGGGGATCTTAACATGCCACTCTCGTAATAGACAGATCATCCAAGAAGAAAATCAATAAAGAAACAAGAGCTTTGAATGACACATTGGACCAGATGGACCTCATAGATATATGCAAAACATTCCATCCTAAAACAACAGAATACTCATTCTTCCTGAGTGCCATGGAATTTTCTCCAGAATAGACCACATACTGGGTCACAAATCAGGGCTCAATCATTATGAAAAGATTGGGATTATACCCTGCATATTCTCAGACCACAATGCTTTGAAACTGGAACTCAACCACAAGAAAAAGTTTGGAAGGAATTCAAACACTTGGAAGCTAAAGACCATCCTGCTCAAGAATGTTTGGATCAACCAGGAAATCAAAGAACTTTAACAATCATGGAAACCAATGAGAATGAAGACATATGGTGCAAAACCTATGGGATGCGGCAAAGGCGGTCCTAAGGGGGAAATACATAGCCATCTAAGCCTCACTCAAAAAAATTGAAAAATCCCAAATACACCAACTCTCTTTATACCTTAAAGAACTGGTAAATCAACAACAAGTTAAGCCAACCCCATGCACAAGAAGGGAAATAATCAAGATTAGAGCAGAGATCAATGAGTTAGAAACTAGAGATCCAGTAGAACACATCAATGAAATTAGAAACTGGTTCTTTGAAAGAATCATTAAGATCAATACTCCACTGGCCAAACTAATCCAAAAGAAAAGAGAGAGGACCCAAATTAATAAAATTATGAATGAAAGGGGAGAGATCATGACTAACACCAAGGAAATAGAAACAATCATCAGAAATTATTATCAATAGTTATATGCCAATAGGTTAAGCAACCTAGAAGAAATGGATGCATTCCTGGAAACCTATAAACTTCCAAGACTGAAACAGGAAGAAATTGACAACCTGAATAGTCCAATATCTAGTAATGAAATTGAAGCAGTGATCAAAAATCTCCCAAAAAACAAGAGCCCAAACCATAAGAGACTCATAATCTCTCAAAACAAACTGAGGGTTGCCGGAGGGAGGGGGGAGGGAGAGGGTGGTTGGGTTATGGACATAGGGAAAGGTATGTGCTATGGTGAGTGCTGTGAAGTGTATAAACCTGGCGATTCACAGACCTGTACCCCTGGGGCTAATAGTACATTATATGTTAATAAAAAATAAAATATTATGATTTGAAAACAAAAAACAAACAAACAAGAGCCCAGGACCTGACGGATTCCCTGGGGAATTCTACTAAACATTCAAAGAAGAAATAATACCTATTCTTTTTTTTTAAGATTTTATTTATTTATTTGAAAGGCAGAGATCACAAGTAGGCGGAGAGGCAGGCAGATAGAGAGAGAGGTGGAAGCAAGCTCCCTGCTGAGCAGAGAGCCCGATGCAGGACTCAATCCCAGGACCCTGAGATCATGACCTGAGCCGAAGGCAGAGGCTTTAACCCACTGAGCCACCCAGGCGCCCTGAAATAGTACCTATTCTCCTGAAGCTGTTTCAAAAAGTAGAAACAGAAGGAAAACTTCCAGTTTCTTCCTATGAAGCCAGCATTACCCTGATCCCCAAACCAAAGACCCCAACAAAAAGGAGAATTTCAGGCCAATATCCCTGATGAATATGGATGCCAAGATTCTCAACAAGATCCTAGCTAATAGGATCCAACTACATTAAAAAGATTATCCACCATGACCCAGTGGGATTTATCCATGGTATGCAAGGGTGGTTCAACATTCGCAAATCAATCAATGTGATAGAACAAATCATTAAGAGAACAGAGAAGAACCACATGGTCCTCTCAATTGATGTAGAAAAAGCATTTAACAAAATGCAGCATCTGTTCCTGATTAAAACTTTTCAAAGTATAGGGATAGAGGGAACATTCCTCAACTTCATAAAATCTATCTATGAAAAACCCACAGCAAATATCATTCTCTATGGGGAAAAGCTGACCATCTCCCCTTTGAGATCAGGAAGATGACAAGGATGCCACTCTCACCATTGTTGTTCAACATAGTACTAGAAGTCCTAGCAACAGCAATCAGAAAACAAAAAGAAATAAAAGGTATTCAAATTGGCAAAGAACAAGTCAAACTCTCTCTCTTTGCAGATGACATGATACTTTATATGGAAAATCCAAAAGACTCCACATCCAAAGTACCAGAACTCATACAACAATTCAGTAATGTGGCAGGATACAATATCAAAGCACAAAACTCAGTTACTTTCTTATACACTAAGAATGAAAATATAGAAAGGGAAATTAGAGAATCGATTCCATTTACTATAGCACCAAGAACCATAAGTAACCTGGGAATAAACCTAACCAAAAAAGTAAAGGATCTGTACTCGAGGAACTACAGAACACTTACAAAAGAAATTAAAGAAGACAGAAAAAGTGGAAAAGCATTCCATGCTCGTGGATCGAAAGAATAAACATTGTTAAAATGTCTGTACTGCCCAGAGCAATCTATACTATCAATGCCATCCCATTCAAAATTCCGCCAGCATTTTTCAAAGTGCTGGAACAAACAATCCTAAAATTTGTATGGAGCCAGAAAAGACCCCAAATTGCTAAGGAAATGTTGAAAAAGAAAAACAAAAGTGGGGGCATCACATTGCCTGATTTCAAGCTTTACTACAAAGCTGTGATCACCAAGATAGCACGGTACTGGCACAAAAACAGACACATAGACCAGTGGAACAGAGTAGAGAGCTCAGATATGGATCCTCAACTCTATGGTCAAATAATCTTCGACAAAGCGGGAAAAAATATCCAGTGAAAAAGAGACAGTCTCTTCAATAAATGGTGCTGGGAAAATTGGACAGCTATATGTAGAAGAACGAAACTCGACCATTCTCTTACACCATACACAAAGATAAACTCGAAATGGATAGAAGACCTCAATGTGAGGCAGGAATCTATCAAAATCCTAGAGGAGAACGTAGGCAGTAACCTCTTCGACACCGGCCACAGCAACTTCTTTCAAGACATGTCTCCAAAGGCAAAGGAAACAAAAGGGAAAATGAACTTTTGGGACTTCATCAAGATCAAAAGTTTCTGCACAGCAGAAGAAACAGTCAACAAAACAAAGAGGCAACCCACAGAATGGGAGAAGATATTCACAAATGACACTACAGACAAAGGGCTGATATCCAAGATCTATAAAGAACTCCTCAAACTCAACACTCAAAAAACAAGTAATCACATCAAAAAATGGGCAGAAGCGATGAACAGACACTTCTCCAAAGAAAACATACAAATGGCTAAAAGACACATGAAAAAGTATTCATCATCAGTAGCCATCAGGGAGAACCAAATCAAAACCACGTTGAAATACCACCTTACACCAGTCAGAATGGCCAAAATCAAGAAGACAGTAAACAGCAAGTGTTGGAGAGGATGTGGAGAAAGGGGAACCCTCTTACACTGTTGGTGGGAATGCAAGTTGGTGCAGCCACTTTGGAAAACAGTGTGGAGATTCCTTAAGAAATTAAAAGTAGAGCTTCCCCATGACCCAGCAACTGCACTACTGGGTATTTACCCCAAAGATACTGATGTAGTGAAGAGAAGGGCCATCTGTACTCCAATGTTCATAGCAGCAATGGCCCCAGTCACCAAACTGTGGAAAGAACCAAGATGCCCTTCAACGGATGAATGGATAGAGAAGATATGGTCCATATATACAATGAAATATTACGCCTCCATCAGAAAGGATGAATACCCAACTTTTGTATCAATATGGACGGGTCTGGAGGAAATTATGCTGAGTGAAATAAGTCAAACAGAGACAGTCAATTATCATATGGTTTCACTTGCTTGTAGAGCATAAGGAATAACATGGAGGACATTAGGAGAAGGAAAGGAAAAGTGAATTGGGGGAAATCGGAGGGGGTGATGAAGCATGAGAAACTGTGGACTCTGAGAAACAAACTGAGGGTTTTGAAAAGGAGGTAGGTGGGGGGATGGGTGAGCCTGGTGGTGGGTATTAAGGAGGGCACATATTTTTTTTTTAAAGATTTCATTTATTTATTTGACAGAGAGAAATCACAAGTAAGCAGAGAGGCAGGCAGAGAGAGAGGAGGAAGCAGGCTCCCTGCTGAGCAGAAAGCCCGATGTGGGGCTCGAACTCAGGACCTGGGATCATGACCTGAGCCGAAGGCAGCGGCTTAACCCACTGAGCCACCCAGGCGCCCCAAGGAGGGCACATATTGCATGGAGCACTAGGTGTGGTGCATAAACAATGAATCTTGGAACACTGAAAAAATAAAATAAAATTTTAAGAAAACTTGAGATGATTGATTTGGAAAAAAAAAAAAAAAAGAAAAGAAAAAGAAAGGAAAAGAAAACTGAACCATTAGATCCACACCTGAGATACACCATGGATTAAACAAGTTTTCTATGGGGTGACCTAAAACCTAAACACCAATTGCAATCAGAGAGGGAAATAAAGAGTTCCAAAGCCAACTTTATGTATGTATGTATATGTATGTATGTATTATTTATTTGTATGTATTATTTTTTAATACACAGTTAACATTTAATCTTGTTAATTTACATATGCACATGCTAATGATTGGTATATCCATGATATCAAGAGTTTATTTCTGTCATATTATAGACATGTTCATATTATCAGAACTACATGATTTCTTTGCTTTCTCCTCAAATTTTTCAAATCTAAACTAATTCAACCTAATTTTCCATCCTGGCCAGTCTCCTGTAAGTTTTTTAATGATAAACCAGGAGCCTTTTTTGTGTGCCTTTTCATAGTGATCCTGTGTAGTGGCCACACACACAAGCATAAATATCCCTGGTGGTCTCCCATTTTGGAAACAGATCTCTCATAAGCAAACCCAGCATTTACAGTAACTGCTACCACACAGCTACCAAAGCAACTTTTAAGTGACTTCTCCTCTTTACTGTTCCATCTATCTGTCAAGCTTGAAATGGTATGTTGGAGTGGTCCAGGGTTCAGAGCTCTGACCTCTTTCTTATCGATTTATTTATCTACCTGGGTGAGCTCATTTAGCCCCAGGGCTTTTAAGATCCCAAACTTATAAATCCAGCCCTAACCTCTCCTGTGAACACATCACACTCATATCTAGCTGACTACTTGAAGTCCTTGCTTAGAAGCATCTCAGACTTCAAATACACAAAATAGAACTTCAAATCCTCTGCCACCATATGCAAACATGCACACACACACATAACACACACACACACACACACACACACACACACACACACACACACATGCCTCCCACACTATTCCTCAGCTCAATAAAAGGCAACTCTATTCATCCAATCCTTACAATTTCTCAAGCCAAAAACCTTGGAGTCACCATTGACTCTTCTCTTTCTCTCATATCCAGTCCATACCCAGGATCAAATAATATTTTGTACTTAACTCCACCACTGCCCTGAGCCACCATCCAAGCCACCATCATCTCTCACCTGGATTATTATAAGAGCTGTCTAACTGGTCTCCTTGCCACCACCATTCCTTTCCCACAGTGTATTCTCCATAGACCAGTCAGAGTGAGTTTCTTAAAATGTTAAGTCTGATCAGGCCAGTTCCTTGTTCTTAATTCTCCCATGGCTTCCTCCACTTCCCTTTGGCAGAATAAAACCAAGTCCTTCACCAGAACTTACAAGACCGTACATGATCTGCCCTTCCTTAACCTTGAAACTCCAACCTTATCTCTAACCTCATCTCCCCAGTCCCATCTACTCTGACGTACTTCCAACTATACTGCCACACTTCACATATGGTGAGTAGCTTCCCCATGATGGTTGCACTCACTGTTCTCTCTGCCTGGAATGTTCTTCTCTGAGATAACCTTTGCTTCAAGTTTCTGCTCAGATCTCACTTTATCACAGACGTCCCTGACCATTGTAGACAGAGAAGCAAACCCCCCACCCAGTCTGTCTCTATTTCTCTCACCCAACTTTATTTTTCTACATGGCACTTACTGCCTCACTGGAGACAGGGAAGCCAGTTAGACAGTTATTGTAATAATCTCTGACATATTGTACATATTTGTATCTGTTGACTATCTCTCCACACTACTCGATATACTCCATAGAAACAGAAACTTGGGGTTTTGTTTTGTTGGTTTTCGGTTTTTTTTAAGATTTTATTTGTTTACTTGACAGAGAGATAGAGAGCACAAGTAAGCAGAGCAGCAGGCAGAGGGAGAGAGAGAGAAGCAGGGCCTCTGCTGAGCAGGGAGCCCGATGCGGGGCTCGATCCCAGGATCTCGGAATCATGACGTGAGCCGAAGGCAGCCGCTTAACCAACTAAGCCACTCAGGTGCCCCAGGAACTTGGGGTGTTTTATACTCTACCCTACCTGCAGCAACTAGAGCAGAGATTGGCACAGGGTTGGTGTTTTTCAATACTTATTGAATAAATAAAGGAAAAAAATTAGAGACCTCAAGACACCATGTTCCCTGATGGCTGGCCACGTGGTTTCTTAGCTATAGCTGAGAGATGTTCCACTGGAATTGCCCTACTTCAGCCCAAACAGCTAACGATAACCTGGGTTTTGTGGTCAACATTGGCAGTACATCTAGAAACATTATTCTGCTCTGGTACCCAACCCTGGAGGGCCTGCTCCTGCAATATTGCATGCAACTTTAGCTGTTACAGCTCAAGAAACATCCAAATAAAAGCAAGTACAAAGATCCAGGAAATGGAGAGGACTGCCAGAATAAGGTGGACATTTTAGTCTGTGTGATGAAAGGAGGAAATATGATCAAAATTTTAAAAATCACAATGTTGTGGATGCCTGGGTGGCACAGTCAGTTGAGCATCTGACTCTTGATTTCAGTTCAGGTCTAATCCCAGGGTCATGGGATCAAGTCCCAAGTCAGGCTCCATGCTCAGTGAGGAGTCTCCTTGAGTTTCTCTCTCCCTCTCCCTTTGCCCCTCCCCACCCCCCATGATCTCACTCTCTCTGTCTCTCTCCAAGATAAATTTAAAAATCTTTTAAAAAAATCAAAATGTTGTAATCAAGCCCAAGGTAAATTTGCATATGAAATCAAAGATACAAAAGAAACAAAGGAGGGAAACTCCTTAAAACTTGGAAGGTAGTATGATGTGATGGAAATTTCATGTGGGCAATGAGATAGGGACACTTGAGTTTAAACTTAAGGTCTAGCTGCATGATCTTGGATATGAATACTATGAACTAGAATTTGTATGTACAATTAAGATAATGGTATCTGTGCCATAAGTATCATTATGAAGAGAATGCACAAAGAAAACACAAAGCAAATGCTTATTCCCTTCCTGTGATGAAGAAAATATTAGGATAAATGAAAGGAAGTCCTAAAGCAGAGGGCAAGCTTAGGTAAGATTTATTATAGGATGAGAAGAATTAGGTAAATGAATAAAGGAAATATACATTATCTTACATTCATTCTGCATTAAACTATTCTCACTGACTTAATCTCCTTTAACCTCATAAACTATCTTATGAAGTAAGAAAGGTAGAGATCATTAAACCCATTTTACAGATGAGGAAACTGAGGATAGATTTTTTTAAGCCTTTTTAACACAAGTTCAGTGATCCTCCCACCACTTCACAGGCCCTTTTTATAGAATTTAAATCACTTCTCAGAAAAGCTTAGTCACTTAGGAGAGACTCACTATGGGTGATTAATGAAAACAAAGATATCTGAGGGTTTAGTTTATAAGTGGAGTCAAGAACTACCAAATGCTTTCCCAGCACACCTCACAGGCCTGTTATGAAAACATCTAGCTGGCTAGGGCCTGGATCTAATTCTCCAGAGCAAGTTTCTCATTCTACTGTTTGCTGTCCTTAACTGGAGTGTAGTCCATCCATGAGACCTGCCCATGGACATTTTCTTGCTGCCTCTGGTTTTGGAGGGCATGTTGTTGTGCATTCCCAAGGGTGGAGGGCAGACTTGGTGGAGGGAGGCCTGGGTCTTCAGTCACAATAATCCCAGTTACCAGAAACAGCTAAACCAAATTTATAACATATGTTTCCACAGCCTCAAATACCCACCATTTGTCCCATGACCTTCTGTCTTTAAACAAATGCCAAACAAGGAGATTCAATTATTCAGTCAGTCTAATAAGGAATCGGTTTATGCTGAAACTCGGTGCTATGTTTATGTAATTTTACGCTGTGGGTCACACTGAAAACTTTATGCCAGCTTATAGCTACAGTCCAGAAAGACTCCTACCTTTCTGTATGTTAAATTAGTTTCCAGGCAGAACTGATCCTCAAGGGAGAAAGAGCCAATCATACCACATCAGTTTTTGGAATGAAAAACAACAGAGAAGTAGCATCCATTCATCCATGCAACAAATACTTACTGTGCTCTTTTGAAGGGGCAAGCACCATACAAGGTATTGGGACTATGAAATGGACAAGAAACAGTCCTTGGTCTCAGGTTCAGGGTTTTGTGCGCAGACAGACACTGAACAATCTGAATCATTTACAACATAATGTAATAAATATTATGATGAAAAGATGTATAAGGTGCAGTGGGAGCTTATGCTACATCATTACTGAATGTTGCCAGGAGATAATCACCTCAGTAATTAGGATGACCAACTCGTCCCAGGTAAGCCTGGGATTTTAAGGGTTTTTTATCACTGATAGTCCCGTGTCCTAGGCAAAGTGGGATGGTTGGTTACCCTACCTGTGATCCTAAACCAAAGAAAAAAAATTAATTTTACTCTCCTTGAAAAAGACCAGGCTTATTCCCAGGGGCACAAGGGATCAGAATGACCTCATCAGTCTGAGGACTCAGTAGCTGATGGAAAAATTGATGTCTCCCATGGCTCTGCCAGAGACAAATGAAAATCAGCCTGACGTGTTCGTAGAGCTCCTGCCTGGTTTACCTGGCCCTTGGCTAGAGTCATTTGTTTAACCTATATGAACAGTCGTCTGTTCATCTATAGAACTGCAGTAGATATGGTCTTAGTCAGGATAAGCCAGATTCTGCTGCTAAATCTAAGTGATTTAGAATCCCAAAGTTTATTTGCATTGCAGATCAGCTGGGGCTATGCTGCTCATCTTCTCACTCCAGAAGCCAGCTGAAATGTGACAGCCACCATCTCAACCATTGTCCGTCCCCAGGTCAAAGGGAAAGAGAAACATTCTTCCTGCCTCAGAAAACATTTTCCCACCTTCCACCAGCCATCTCTAAATGAAGGCTTTTGGTTGATTTTAGGCTTTTGTCGTTGTTGTTACAACAGCTTACCCTGACCTATTCTGGCCAATGGGGATACCCACTGTTGCAGCCATGACCCCCAGAGGAAGTGAGTAGAGAAGAGGATTTGGTACCCTAAATGTGGTCTCCTCAGGATTACTCATCTGAGCTATCCTGCTTAAAAACCAAAGCTAGTCCTGAGGTTAAGCGTAGGGTTAGGGCGCTGCTAAAGTTCAGCATTCCTGGTTTGACCTTTATACAAACTTGTAAGTTTCTCACAGAGAACACTTTTTCCACAGCCAGAGCCTGCAGCCGTGGTCCCACCCAGCTATTCTTCTGACAAATAACGAGCAGCTGGTCACAAGGCCAGAGAGTATGGTTGGCACAGCAATTCCCCTCCCTGCTACTGAAAACAGAACTGCGCTGCAACATTCTTGTGTTTTAAAATGGGCTTTTTAAAGCCACTGGCTCATTTGGAACATATTTCTCATGAGTTTGATGACATTTTAACTCTATGCCCCTCCATTTGCGTTTCATGGCAAGTTTCCTGTTCGTGCTAAAGATAGTCATAAACAAACTCTGTGGTCTGTATCTCAAAAAGGGAAACATATGTAAAGTCCTGTTACCATCGCTTTTCTCCGAGAATGGAAGGGCTCTGCTTCCTAGAGGGTGACATCCATTTGCAGTTGCCCTTTGACCGGCAGTAAATGGCACGTCTGAACTCAGGGCCTCTCCTTTTTAGAAATCATTCAAAAGAATCAGGTGATTGATTGCAAAAAAGGGCTCTTCCTCTAGGAATCATTCAGCAAGGAGTTTCAACGTGACTGAACTTTTATATAACTGAAGTCATCCATGATGTTCTGATGAGCATGGGCATAACGTACCGCCTATGTAACTGGGACATCAAGAAGTTCTGACCTTTTAGTTAAGTAAAATGAAATGATTCTCTTAGTCTGATGGTTGAATGGGTCCTTTTTAAAAAGAAATTCATAAAAGTTTAATTCCGTTTAGGTGAGTCCCATCATGATCTTGCTTGGAAATGAGTTATCCTACAGCATGAGTTTTATAGTGACTGATTTCCTCTTCTGTTCAACATAGCAATTACTTAGCTGTGTTCTTATGTGTGAAAGCACATTCTCTAGAGTTCAGTTTATTTAGCTTCACTCCTGATGACGCTGGGAATAAAATTTCAGCATAATCTCCCGAGGATACATGGACAGGAAATTATCCAATGACGAAACTCCAGTGAGACAGCAAAAGACCAGCTAGCAACTGAAGTTGAAGATGTTGGATGGCAGGAGCCTGGAAACAAGCATAAAAGGAATGGCTCCTGGGAATAGAGGGAGAGTCTCCCAGGCAACACTCAGCACAGGAAATAATTACCTTTCTTACCAAAGTCCCCAGAGGTCCATCCTTTGTTCACGATAGACTCGCAGGCAATGGGAATTCTCAAGGAGATGTGTTTTGGATGGTATTCTCAACATGCACTCTGGATACAGTGTGAGAGACTGCAGCTCACATGACCCACATTGCACAAATACGTGCAGCCCTGAGCAGGAACAGATAAGGAATTAATATTTCCCAACATGGGAGCCTCAGATCCCTAAGTTTCCATTAAGGGACTTAGGGGAATCAGAAACTACACACAAGATTCAGCCAAAGTCTCCTTCACTTACTTGTTGATTCCTTCACTGAGTGTGTATTATGTCCAAGTTGCTTTGCTAGGTTCTGGGAATAATCGGCAAATGAGACAGCCCTAGTCCCTGATAGAACAAAGCTCGTGTTCTACTGCAGTTGTCCAGCAGTGTAACAACTACTTTCAAAATGACGTAATTAAAATTGTGGGAAGTGTTGCAAAAGAGAAGTATCAGATGTTAGGAGAGTATATAACAGGGAACATTACCTGGTCTGAAGTTCAGGGAAAGCTGCACTGAGGACATGTTGTAAAATCTGAGAGCCCCTAAAGGATGAGTTTTAGGTAACTAGTCAAAGAGGTGGGGCCAGAACATTATAGACAGAAGGGGAAATGCAAATGTAGAGAAGAGAGTGGCATTCTCAAAGGACTGAGAGACAGCCAGGTGGCTGGAGCACAGATGCCAAGCAGGTGGGGAGACAGCAAGGCTCTGAAGGCTGTCAAGGGTTTGGGGTCTGAACTGAGAGGTGGGACATGGTGGACCATTAAATTGTAAGAGTAACGTAAGTTGTATTGCTTGTAAACACATAATAAACAAATTGCAAAATACCAAATGATATGAAAAACTCCTTGAAAGTTTCCTCTTACCATCTACCCTCCATCCCAACTCATAGTGGTTAAGAGTAACCACAATGAACAGTTTTGTGTGGCTGTAAGTATTTTAAAGGGAGGGTTGCTTTGCATTGTGCTTATATAAATTAAATTATACTATGCCTATTGTTGTACAACTTTTCATTTAATCATATGACTTAACCATCTTTCCATACTTTCTATATTTAGATCTACCTCATTCTTTTATTTCAAGACCTTTTTCAAGATTCCAGGTAGTATTGCCAAAGGCTTCCAGGAACATGGAATTCTAAGCCAGCACCAAAGCCTCTGTCTCCCACTCTAAACAATAGAAATTCTCAACCAACTCTGATCAAAATAATGTTTTAAGTACATAACTCAGCTCAAAAGAGGGAGAGGAAAACCCACAAGTGTCACAAATATGGAAGGAAAGCAAAACCAGAATGGGGAATGGGGTTCTCAGTCTCCATTAGAAGCATAGGTGTCTAAGGCCTGTGGTTCCCATTCAGGCAGGGGTAGAGGATGAGTACTCAGTTGTGCAGGGGACTTGAGCAAGAACTGAGGGCCTATAAGCAACTGGGATTGTCACATGGCCATCAAAAAAAGGATTAGAAACACATAGTCTGTCAACCCAAAGGAGTCATAAATAAGCCTGCCATAACCCAGAACCATTCTGAGAATTAAAAATACCACCTTGTGAAGTTGAAATGTCAAGCCTGCACCATATGTCGGGTTGTAGGAACCCCAAGATTAGAAATCAACATAAATACCTCCACACAGAAAACTAGACAACATTACTGAAAGAATATAAAGAAGATTGAAATAAACAGAGGAGTGTACTATCGTCAAGGACTGGAAAACTTAATATTGAAAAGATATCAGTTTTCCTCAAATTGATCTATAGACTCCATTCAATTCTAGCTCAAAATCCCAGTGGCTTTTTTTAAGCGGAAATTTAAAAGCTGATTCTAAATTTATATGGAAAAGAAACAGACCAGAAATAGCCAAAACATTCTTGAAGAAGAACAAGACAGACTTACTCTACCAGGTATCAAGACTTACTTAACATTAACATTAAGACAGTACAATGTTGGCATGATTTCCAGGTGAATTATAGATCTAAGTGTGAAAGAGAAACAATAAAACCTCTAGGATTTAACACAAAAAGAGTATCTTTGTGACCTTGAGGCAGGAAAAAAAGGAAGAAAAGAGCAGAAGAAAGAAGAAAGAAAAAAAGGGAGATAGGATGAGAGAGAGCAAGAGAGACAAATATATGGGGTCATATGCAGCAAAAGCAAAGGCAAAACCAAAAGCAAAACACTTCTGCTGCAAGACATCCACAGCTCAGAAGACACACGACTCCAAAATCAGAAAGTAAAAAAAAATAAACAATAATACCTGTAAAGCTCTCAGTAAAATTACAAATCACAACCAAAACAAATGCTCAATGGGAATTGCATTAAATGCATAGATTATCTTAAAGATAATGGACATCTTTAGTGTAATAGGTGATTCATTAAGTACTTACTATGTGCCTGGCACTGGGTAGAGTGCTCTAAACAGCTCATTTTATTTAGTCAGCTCATTTTTTCAACTCTCATCCTTGACACAGGAGTTCAATATTGGTTTCAGAAGTAGAGTTCAGTGGTTCATCATTTACATACAACACCCAATGCTCATCACAGGTGCCCTCCCTAATACCCATCACCCATCTAGCCCATCCCCCTTCCCTCCATCAACCCTCAGTTTGTTCTCTTATTGTTAAGAGTGTCTCATGATTTGTTTCCCTCTCTTTTCGCCCTCCCATATGTTCATCTGTTTTGCTTCTTTAATTCCACACATGAGTGAAATCGTGACTTATGTCGCTTAGCATAATATACTCTAATTCCATCCATGTTGTTGCAAATGGCAAGATTTCATTCTTTTTGATGGCTGAGTAATATTATATATATATATATGTATACATATACATATATATATATATATATATATATATATATATATATATATCTTCTTTATCCATTTATCAGCCAGCGGACATTTGTGCTCTTTTCCATAATTTGGCTATTGTTGATAATGCTGCTATAAACATTGGGGTGCATATGCCCCTTTAAATCAGCATCTTTGTACCCTTTGCATAAATACCTAATAGTGCCATTGCTGGGTCATAGGGTAGCTTCCTTTTTTTAACTTTTTGAGGAGTCTCCATACTGTTTGCCAGAGTGGCTGCACCAGTTTGCATTCCCACCAAAAGCGTTTTATAGTTTTTGATGCTACTGTGAGTGAGAACCTTCTTTCCATTATATTTTCTAAATTGTTACTGTTGGTGATTGAGAGATAGATTTTTTTTTAAATCTTGAATCTGACTACTAAGTGGTCTTATTAGTTTTTTAGTTGATTCTCTTGGATATTCCAGACTGTCAAGATGAGATATGTAAATAATGACAGCTTCTTCTCTTTCTCCTAATTATTTGCCAATGTTTGTGCATTTTTATGGCATAGGGAGAAGTTCATAATGTAATCCTGTGGTGGAGGGGAGTCCTTAATGCATTCCAGGCAGCAGGAACTCTGTGTT
This sequence comes from Enhydra lutris kenyoni, assembly GCF_002288905.1. Classification (NCBI taxonomy): domain Eukaryota; kingdom Metazoa; phylum Chordata; class Mammalia; order Carnivora; family Mustelidae; genus Enhydra; species Enhydra lutris. The sequence continues at coordinate 31,796,623 of NW_019154091.1, read as the reverse complement.
TTGAGCGCAAGGTTATGAAACAGGTTGACCCATTCCAGAAATTAAGAATAGTTTGACATGACTATAAGGTGGGGTGCAAATGAGGACAGTAAAACACAATAACTTGAAAGACGAGGATATTGTAGGGTAACAAACCATTAAAAGACCTTCAGCAAGGATGTGGCATGAAAAGCCTTACATTTTAGAAAAATCATCAAGTCAACAGTGTGGAGGACTGAATGAGGAAGGGAATACTGAAAAAAAGGAGATAGGCAAGGAGACTGTGACAATAATTCATGCAAGGGAGGAACCATCTGTGGAGTAAGAGGAAAAGGGTGTGAATTTGTGAGAATCAAGTTCCTACTCATTCAGTCTCCTGCTAGTTGTGATCTTTTTTTTTAAGATTTATTTATTTATTATAGAGAGATTAAGTGCATGAGCAGAGGGGAGGGGTAGAGGGAAACAGGGAATCTCAGGCAGACTCCCTGCTGAGCACAGAGCCCAACAAGAAGCTTGATCCCACGACCCCCAAAACCATGACCTGAACCACAACCAAGAGTTAGAGGCTTATCCAACTGAGCCACCCAGACACCCCAGCCTTCTAGTTATGATCTTGAAACAGTTACTCAATCTCCCCAAGATTCAATTCTTCTAATCTGTAAAATTAGGATAATAACGTCGACCTGGTATGGCTGTGAAGGTTAAGCAAGATAATGTACGTGACATACACTAAAAAATGGTAGCTCTTTATGGCAGAGCTACACAAGGGTGGTGAGAATGAAGCTGAGATCATGGATTCAGAAAATGGTACCATCAAAGTGCTAAGTCAAAGCTATCAGGGAAAACAAACTGTGATGTCTAAGTTATGAAGGACGGTAAAGCTGTGTGACACCCTTTCAGCCACATCCCAGGTTCCACCTCTCTTGCGCTGTCTGCTTTCTCTTCCCCCTGCCCATGCCCCACTTTTAAGACTGCTGTGGTGATTAGATTTACATCGGACAGAGCTGTACTACATGGCTCAAAACGTAGGGGGCCAACTCAACAACAACAACAAAAAAAACAATTAAAACATGGGCAAAAGACTAGAATAGACATTTCTCATTTCTCCAAAGGAGATATGCGGATAGCCTACAAACCCATGAAAAAAAGGCTTATCATTAGGGAAATGTAAATCAAAGCACAATGAGGTGCCAGTTTGTATCCATTGGGATGGCTATAATTTAAAAAAAAAAAAGGAAAATAACAAATGTTGGCAAAGATGTGGAGAAATTGGAACTGTTTTCATTCCTGGTGGGTGTGTAAAATCGTTTAGCCCATGTAAAAAATAGTTTGTTAGTTTCTGAAAAAGATAAAGATAGAATTAGCATATGACCCAGTAATTCTACTCCTCAGTCTATACTCAAAAGGATTGGAAACAGATGTTCAAACAAGCACAGGTACACACATGGTGTGGTCTGAATGTTTGTATCTCTCCAAAATCACATGTTGGAATCCCAATGCCCAGTGTTATGATGTTAGCAGGTGGGGTCTTTGGAAAATGATTAAGTTATCAGGGTGGGACCCTCATGAATGGGATTAGTGTTACAAAAGAGATCCACAGAGTTCCCTGGCCCCTTATGCCATGTGAGGATACAAGAAGTCTTTGAGCCAGAAAAGGGCCTTCATCCAACCATGCTGACACCCTGATCCCAGACTTTCAGCTTCCACAACTGAAAGCAATAAATTTCCATATTTATAAGCCACCCAGTTTGTATTTTGTTCAGCAGTTCCAATGGACTATGACAATACAAGTTCATAGAAGCCCTATTTACAAGAGCTAAAAGGTTGAAACAGCCCAATATCTATTCATCGATAATGATAAAATGTGGTATACACATATACTAGAATATTATTCATCCATAAAAAGAAATGAAGAACTGATATATACTCCAACATGGAAAATGTTATGCTACGTGAAAGAAGCCAGACACAAAAGATTATGATTCCATTTATAATAAATAACCAGAACAGGGGTGCCTGGGTGGCTCAGTGGGTTAAGCCTCTGCCTTCAGCCCAGGTCATGATCTCAGGATCCTAGGATCAAGCCCTTCATCAGGCTCTCTGCTTGGTGGGGAGCCTGCTTCCCCCCCCTTCTCTCTGCCTGCCTCTCTGCCTACTTGTGATCTCTCTCTCTCTCTGTCAAATAAATAAAATCTTTTTATAAATAAATAAATAAATAACAAGAACAGTAGAGGCTGAGCAAAGATTGGTAGTTAGCAGAGACAGGGAGGTGGGAGAATGAGCAAAAATTACTTAATAGGTATGAGGTTCCCTTTTGGGGTGACAAAAATGTTATGGAACTAAACAGAAGTGACGGTTGCACAACATGGTGAATATAGTAAATGCTGCTGAAATTTTCACTTTGAAATGGCTAATTTCATGTAAATTTCATCTCAATAACATAAATAAATGAAATATATATTTTCTAATTATTAAAAAAGACTCTTCACAGAAAGTGAATGTGATTGGCTGCGAGAGTTCATAGACCCTTGCCTCAAGTCACCAGTGAACAAAAGAGAGTTTGCATTAAGCCAAGCAGTTCCCAGAGAGTTAATGCCTGGGCATTCTCTCCTGTTTCACAATATGAGTAGCCCCAGGGAAAGCAGAGCCATCTCCTACCAATGCCGTTACCTTCGAGTAGCTGAAACTGCATTGGGGCTCTAGTTTTTCTCTCTATTGTCTTATATTCCCACAGTTCCCCTGAACACTCCCAGCCTAGGGCTAGTTCCCAGGGCCTTCTGGAGGCAATTTTTCTCCCTTTGAGGTGCTGAATTTTCTTTGACTCTGATATTTTTAAAAGTCCTCACATGGGGAGCCTGGGTGACACAGTGGGTTAAGCATCTGCCCTCAGCTCAGGTCAAGATCCCAGGGTCCTGGCATGGAGCCCAACATCGGGCTCTCTGCTCAGCAGGGCGTCTGCTTCTCCCTCTTACTCTCCCTCTGTGTTCACTCTCTCTCTCTCTCTCTCTCTCTCTCTCAAATAAATAAAATCTTTTGAAAAAAGTAAAAGTCCTCGCATACCATTATATGAAATTGTTATGTCTTATAAGCTACATGAGAGCAGAGCCTTGCTTCACTGCTATACCTAGCACATATCACAACAAGAGGATTTAGGTGTTTAGTTGCTCATCTCAGCAGACCTGGGCTTCCTGGTGGCCGAGCATCACAGCACTTGGACAAAGAAGTCAGACAGATAAATTGATTTTCAGTTCTAACATTTTAACGTTATCGTTGTCCCGTATGCATAGGAAAGGAGATTGAGGACAAACCAGCTAATTTTCTCTAATATCACCCTTCTCCTCCCCAGTCAAAATTTCACCTAGGCCCCCTTACCAGCCAATAAAACGCAGGCTCGTTCTCAACCTCTTCCACCGCAGCTCTGCGATGCTGCTGCTCGTTCATCATCACCTGAAGGGAAAAATGCTGGGATATTAATCCAACATGGTTTGAAGGGTGACATAATATCTCACTTGTTTCTTTCTATTCAGAATTCAAATTGTTTAATTTGTTGTATTAAAAAGAGACAAAGCATTAAACACCCTCTCACTTCGCTCTTTTTCTTTTATTCAAGGTGACTCACTTTTGTCCAGTAACTGACTTCCCAGGAAATGTTGGCAGTGCTAGAAGCTGCAATTGGACTATTTTACTGCTCTCCTTCGACAAAGCCTTAATCTAGCTGTAAGCCTCAAAGAAAGACTCTACAGGTAATAATTACAGACAAGGGTTGTTCCCAAAGAAAAAGATGTTTTGACACTGTTAAGAATCACCATGTGTAGGTGCCTCCTCTGTCAAGCACAATACGTGGGAAGAAGACCAATTTCCTAGTCAGTTTCGGGTTTGAATCTCAGCTCTGCCACTTACTGTATGAGCTTGAGCAAGGTATTAAACAGATCTGAACATCGGTTTATTAACCTTAAAATGGAAATAACAGTTAATTCGTAGGGTTGTTTTATACATTAAATATATTACTGTATTTAAAGGTGACTGGGCGCCTGGGTGGCTTAGTCGGTTAAGTGTCTGCCTTCAGCTCAGGGCATGATCCCAGGCTCCTGGATTGAGTCCCACACTGGGGTCCCTGCTCAGAGGGGAGCTTCCTTCTCCCTCTGCCTGCTGCTCCCCCTCCTTGTGCTCTCTCTCGCCATCTTTGTCTGTCTCTCTCTCAAATAAATAAATAAAATCTTCTTTTGAAAATTTTTTCCATTTTATCTTATTTTATTTCTTTTCAGTGTTCCAGCATTCATTGTTTAGCACCACACTCAATGCTCCATGCAATACATGCCCTTCCTAATACCCACCACCAGGCTCAACCATCCCCCTACCCCCTCCCCTCCAAAACCCTCAGTTTGTTTCTCTGAGTCCAGTCTCTCATGGTTTGTCTCCTCCTCCGATTTCCCACAACTCCCTTCTCCTCTCCATCTCCCCATGTCCTCCATGTTATTCCTTATGCTCCACAAGCAAGTGAAGCCATATGATACTTGACTTTCTCTGCTTGACTTATTTCACTCAGCATAATCTCTTCCAGTCTCGTCCATGTTGATACAAAAGTTGGGTATTCATCCTTTCTGATGGAGACATAATAATACTCCATTGTATAAATGGACCATATCTTCTCTATCCATTCATCCGTTGAAGGGCATCTTGGTTCTTTCCACAGTTTGGTGACTGGGGCCATTGCTGCTATGAACATTGGAGTACAGATGGCCCTTCTCTTCACTACATCAGTATCTTTGGGGTAAATACCCAGTAGTGCAGTTGCTGGGTCATGGGGAAGCTCTACTTTTAATTTCTTAAGGAATCTCCACACTGTTTTCCAAAGTGGCTGCACCAACTTGCATTCCCACCAACAGTGTAAGAGGGTTCCCCTTTCTCCACATCCTCTCCAACACTTGCTGTTTACTGTCTTCTTGATTTTGGCCATTCTGACTGGTGTAAGGTGGTATTTCAACGTGGTTTTGATTTGGTTCTCCCTGATGGCTACTGATGATGAATACTTTTTCATGTGTCTTTTAGCCATTTGTATGTTTTCTTTGGAGAAGTGTCTGTTCATCGCTTCTGCCCATTTTTTGATGTGATTACTTGTTTTTTGAGTGTTGAGTTTGAGGAGTTCTTTATAGATCTTGGATATCAGCCCTTTGTCTGTAGTGTCATTTGTGAATATCTTCTCCCATTCTGTGGGTTGCCTCTTTGTTTTGTTGACTGTTTCTTCTGCTGTGCAGAAACTTTTGATCTTGATGAAGTCCCAAAAGTTCATTTTCCCTTTTGTTTCCTTTGCCTTTGGAGACATGTCTTGAAAGAAGTTGCTGTGGCCGGTGTCGAAGAGGTTACTGCCTACGTTCTCCTCTAGGATTTTGATAGATTCCTGCCTCACATTGAGGTCTTCTATCCATTTCGAGTTTATCTTTGTGTATGGTGTAAGAGAATGGTCGAGTTTCGTTCTTCTACATATAGCTGTCCAATTTTCCCAGCACCATTTATTGAAGAGACTGTCTCTTTTTCACTGGATATTTTTTCCCGCTTTGTCGAAGATTATTTGACCATAGAGTTGAGGATCCATATCTGGGCTCTCTACTCTGTTCCACTGGTCTATGTGTCTGTTTTTGTGCCAGTACCGTGCTATCTTGGTGATCACAGCTTTGTAGTAAAGCTTGAAATCAGGCAACGTGATGCCCCACTTTTGTTTTTCTTTTTCAACATTTCCTTAGCAATTTGGGGTCTTTTCTGGCTCCATACAAATTTTAGGATTGTTTGTTCCAGCACTTTGAAAAATGCTGGCGGAATTTTGAATGGGATGGCATTGATAGTATAGATTGCTCTGGGCAGTACAGACATTTTAACAATGTTTATTCTTCCAATCCATGAGTATGGAATGGTCTTCCATCTTTTTGTGCCTTCTTCAATTTCTTTCATAAGTTTTCTGTAGTTCCTAGAGTACAGATCCTTCACGTTTTTGGTTAGGTTTATTCCCAGGTATCTTATGGTTCTTAGTGCTATAGTAAATGGAATCAATTCTCTAATTTCCCTTTCTATATTTTCATTCTTAGTGTATAAGAAAGCAACTGATAAAATATTTTTTAAATTTTAAAAAAAAATAAAGGTGACCTGATACATGTTGGACTCTCAATTAATAGCCATTATCATCATTCTATGCCAGGCTCATCTTATTGAGATGAAATTTCATTTATCTCTTGTTTACATACATACATGGACAAACACACAAGCATCACCTCACCTGATTTTCAGGCTTATCTAATAATAACACTGTCAAAATAGAAAAGTAAGACAAAATAATGTACTATAGCCATGAAAATGGTTTGTTTGTTTTTGTTTTTGTCTTTTCAAAAACTCTTAATCTATATGAATTCTGCTAGGCCAGACATGTCTGCATCAATTTTACCCATATTTGCCAAATGTTACCCAATTTTTGATGCTGCTTTCCTTGTCAAAATCCAGAATTTCCACAAATAATACACTTATGTTTCCATACATACGTAGATCCCAATGGGAAACTAAACCAGATGTAATTTAAAAAGAGCATTGAGGAATATATTTTTCAAATACTGTCTGATTCTTGGGGGGCTCAGAAATGATTTTCATAGTAAGATGAATTTAAATCAATTCAATAACTGGTTAGACAATGCCTACTACCTTCAAGACCCAGGAGAGATCCAAAGAGAAATATGATACAGGCTGTGCCCTCAAGCAGCTTATAGTCTAGTAAAAACCTGATAATATTAGCCATGTGACAGATCTTATTATTCTAACAAGTCCACTTCATCCCAATGTGGCCTATTCAGTGGGTCTCACAGAAATAGTTCAGACAAAATCAGCTGGAAATAGTACAGGTAATTTTCTAGATTCTTTGGGCAGATAATCTTGTTTTACGGAATAACAAAACAAAATAAAGGTTTCTGAATTATCTCTTGTGGCAACCTCTGTCGTTTGTGTTCACTAGGTAATAACTCAGTTATCCTCTTCTATGTAGATGACACTCTTATGTATGAGACCATAGCAGAGAAGCGTAGGCAAGATTATTTGCACAAGGAGTTATTTCCTTATTTGTCCCAAACACGATGACATTTAAGCAACTCGAGGGAAATAAATTTTTACACCATACTGGATATTCTGTGCTAAGAATTCTTATGCGGTGCACTAGGTAAATTCCATGTAGAATAATTTTCCTTAGGAAACAGAATGTTCGTGAAGACACCCTTGTTGATTTTTTTTCATTGAAAAATGTTCATCCAAAATTTGACTTTACAAACAATACCAGCACACTATGAACCAGACACTTGCAAATCACTGTTGATCTCTGGTAGGCTAAGCCCTCTGGGGAGGAGAAGGAATGGAACATCATTTCCTCTCCACCACTAGGTAACTATTAATAGTCCAGCATTCTAATGAAAACCCTCATGACCTGGAAAAGTTAATGTGACTTTCAGTGTCCTATTTATACCAAAGGAATAACTCAGGATCAAATCCAAGATGTATACACATTTTTATACACACACACACACGTACACATACACATACACATACACACAGTTCATGGACTTATTCCATTCATTATGAAAACCAGAAAGAGTTACACAGTCTATATTTCTTTTAGTTCTCACATTACACAGCTAATGATTCAAGATATTGCAAAATACTGAGTTCTTCCAGAAATGCCTTTAGGAAAATGATAGACCAAATTTTGGAGATAATTGTCATCCACTAAAAACTAATTAATTAATTAAAATAGATTAAAAATCACAACATTCCTCCCCCTAAAAACTTAATGAAATTCAAAGGTTATGTCAGAAAGCTAAACCAGTAGAACAGGAAACATAGTCTGAAATAAATTTGGGTATCAGTTATATAGACATTGGTCAACTTATGATTTTTTGACTTTATAATGGTGTGAAAGCAATATGCATTTAATAGGAACTATACTTTAAATTTTGAATTTCAATGTTTTCCTAGGCAAGTGGTATGTGGTGCAACACTGTCTCATGATAGCGGGCAGTGCCCAAGCCAGCTGCGCCATCGTGAGGGTCAGCAACTGGTATGTTTGCCAGCCTTCTGTACATGTACGACCATTCTGTGTTTTGGGACAGTATTTCATAAATTACATGAGACAGTCAACATTTTCTTATAAAATAGGCCTTGGGTGAGATACATAAGTGTTCTGAGCACATTCAAGGCAGGCTAGACTAAACTGTGATGTGCAGTAGGTTAGATGTATTAAATGCTTTTTGGCTTAAGACATTTTCAGCTGATGATGGGTTTATTGGGATGAAAGCCTGTCATAAGTCAAAGAAGATCTTACATTACTAAAATGATAATGCAATTATTATTGGCAGAAAGGTGTATCATGATTTACTAGGCTCTTTTCTTTGTTAGGTGTCCACTTGGACTTCACTCCCTTGAAGAAGACTCTCCTGGCTCTTCTTAGACAAGGTCAGATGCCCTTTCATGTGCTTCTTATCTTAGCACTTGCAAATAAGCCTGGCAAGAGTTTGGTAAGATAGGTGTAGTTTTGATTGCCATTCTGCAGGTAAGAAAACTGTGTTCAGAGAAACAGAGTGACCTGTCTTACCAAGATGACCAAGCAGAGCCAGGAACCAAACTCCCATTAAAATAATTCCAGCCCCGACACTTTGGCTGCAGGTCACAGGGGAAAGGTCATTCAGTGGTCTTCTCTTCCATTTATTCTAAGATTGCATCTACTCAACATTCAATAGAGAGATGAGCAGCTATCTGTTGACTTTGGGCAATAAGCATAGAGCATTTGGGTAATTATGATAAAAATGTATTGAACACTAGTGCCAAGTGCCAGGTACTTGGCTAGCTGCTTAGTGCATTCTCCCATTTTATTCTTAAAACATCCTGTCATATACAAATGATGATTATTCCCCTCCAACCATTTCCATTCTTTAGTTAAACTGAGTTAAAGAAACTGAGACTTAAGGAAGTTAAATAACTAGAACATGACAGAGCAGTCTCTCTCCCAGATTTCTGACTCTGAGTCCACTTGCTTAACCCCCACACCAATGACCCACTTCAAGCCCTTCCCCCAAACCTTTTCTTTAGATATTTGTTTAAGAGGGGAAAGTGTAGGCTACAAGGTAAGTGTTAACCTGAATTATCTTAATAACTGTTGAAATCTTCCCTTTTATAAACACATAGAGACATATACTAAGAATCCTTTTCAGATTTGGGTTCAAATTCTGATTCAGCCACTTAGCAGATGGAATGACTGTGTTCACATTGCTGAACCTCCCATTTGACAAAAGTTTTCCCCGTTTGACAAAGGGAGTTGATAAGACTCAGTCAATAGGGTGGTCGCACCTAAAGTGAATCAATCATGTATCAGTAACCTCCAACTGTGGAACCTAGTAGACAGAAATCACTCAATAAATATCAAGCCCAACCCCTTCTCTTCTCCTGGGTTCTAGCTTTAAATATAGGTGGAAGTCGAGCACACATTAACAGAAAAATCTTCTTTCATTCATTAATTCAGCCATTCATCTCAAAATATTGTCGACCTTTCTTGAATCTCTCCAGTTAAGGAGATTTTAAGATGACAATGTCCTAAAATACTTTTTTTTAAATTCTATGTCTGGATGGCAATAGCCCCTTGAACATTTTGTTTTCTATTTGTTGGTACAAGTGCACAAATGTATCTCTATCTTAAACATATCAGTGACGTTAGATACTTTAATTCCACAATTATCTATTAATTGCTTCCTGTGCCAAAAACCATCCTACACCCAAGGAGTTCATTGTTCACTGGGTAAACAAACACAAGCATAGCTAGCACACTGGGTGATAATGGTGCCATAACAGAGGCATGTACCAAGTTCCATGGGAGCAAGTCATTTTTTTTTTTGAGGTGTTAGGGACTAGTTCACAGCGGAGGTGACATTTGAGTTCACCCACAAAGAATGAGTCAGCTTCTCTAAGGCCTGAGGAACATCATCAGAGTCAAATTTCACGGAGAGTATCTTGTTAAAATTATGACCACAAGAATGTCACATCAGAGAAAATACTCTTCTTTTGCTTAGTCCTCATTATTAGAGACAAAAGAGTCATGTTAACTTTCAGGGTTAATGTGCTAAAGTCATTTGTTGGTGGTTTTACAAAGCAAACGTGTGGTATTTAACCATACCAAAGCCACCGTTCTGTAGCACTTAGGATTCTGAACAACGTGAGTTTCTCCTTTGAGGGCTCATATATAATGAATGCATGTTACATTAAAGATTATTGAAGACTGTGAGCCTTCTTTTTTATGTGCAAGATTGGTAGCTTTTAAAATATTGATGCATTTGTGCAAGTGACTTGACTTGAATTTTACAGTAAACTCAGGAAAGAAAATGTCAAAGTTGAGCAAATTTTAAATGAGGTCTTTAAAAAAAATACTTCTTAAAATGGGTAATATTTTGAGATGACTTAGTTGAAACATCTCATCCTGGATCTCAAAGTAAAAGTAGCCCAAGAGTACAAAATAGTAGGATTGAAATAGCAATGAAGACTTGCGGAAATGTCCCAAGATTTATTTTTGTTTTATGTGTAACCCATGTTTTCCTACTTTTTGCCTCTAATCATTCTTCCATATGTCAGCATATGAGTATTTCCCATACGCTGACAAATAAGTCTAGTAGCCATTCACATGGCACCTGCTATACTCTTTCCATCACGTTCATCCTTTCACTTTTCACCATGTCCAGCAGGCATTGCCATCAGGAGATGGTGCAGCTGACAGCCTGGCATGCCATTACCTCAGATAAAGCCAAATTAGTCTGACCTTCAGAGATCACCTAGCTTGGGATTATAGGACTCTTGAACTTATCCCTACTCGCTTAATTACTTGAAGAAAATAGGTTAAGCCTCATAGCAAATCTTGGAAGAAGCTAATATCCATTTTTATTTGGTTAAAGATAAATAAAGGAAGGAAGGAAGGGAGGGTGGGGAGGGAGGAAGGTCCTGTCAAACTGTACCTTTCCCTGAGTGAATGTTTGGTAGAAATGTTCCATCTCCGTAACCACTATGCCTAAATCACTCTTACAATCTCAGATGTTTTGTCCATTTTCCTTAGAAATAGTAACAGCTAAAATTGATATCACATTTTACAAAGCCTTTCCATATACATTCCTTCATTCAATTTTTTAGTATTCTGTAAAATAGGTAATATTGTGATTTCTATTTTCCAGAAGAGAAAATTAAGCAGTCCCTCACATCCAACCTCACTGCCCCCCGCTTCACTTCTAAATTTACTAACTGTTCAAGCTACCCTGAAAACAGCATTTCCTCCAGGAAGACTTACCTGACATCCTTGGCATCTGTTCCAATACAGCAAAGTACCAGCTGACCAGAAGGAGCTTGGGATGGCCAGAGCCCACCAGACCCATCGCCTAAAGCCTTGAGTTGTCCCATTTATTCCCCTCCAAGGCCGTATGAGTCATAGTATTTCCCATGTGTGCCAAGATGTGGAGAAGGCCAAAAGGCATTGCCATGGAGTCACGGCTAAGAGCATAGGTTTTGAAAGCACTCAGAAGTTCTGTGATTTTATGCAGTTATCTAGCCCATCTGGGTATTAGTTTCCTCATCTGGAAACCAGAGAGAGCAACAGTGAACATGTAGAGCTCACTTACTACCATGGAGGTTATCTCATTCGCTTTTCACAACAGAATAGGGTAGGCAAATCATACAGAGAAGAAGCTGAGGCATAGGAAGGTGAGAGTCACACTGATACCAAGTTGCTTGAACTCACCATGGACAGTATTAGAGCATTGATTCAAACCCATGCCTGGATCCATAATCATTCCATGACCTTAGGGCCATGACTAAACCTTCCCCACAGCCTTGTTATAAGGACTAAATCTGATCATCTTTGTGTAAATGACATTCTTCTTTTCTCAGAATCATAATTGAAGACCAAAACACACCCCGCACTCCTGCCGTGCTCTGCAGGCTTTCCTATGAGGCACTGTTGAGAGGTAAGTGGAGTTCCCACCCACTGTCATACCCCACACAATACCTCACCACCCCAGCCAACAGAAAGGGACTTTCAGACCTGCCTTTTTGCAAGCAGAGCCCATGAAAGAGATTCAGGGAGACAGCTGCTGTGTCTGTACCACAGAGGGAGGGGATATCCATTTCAAAGCCTTCTTTCCTGGAAAGATGGCCTCTGCACTTGACACCCCAAGAACTGACTGGCCACACAGGGTGGTTGAACTTGGGAGCCACATCTTGCCATAACTGGCACTGCATGGTGGGCAGAGAGGCACTTGTATCAAGGTTTTACACAACCAGGATGAGAGGGTCAGCTGGAGAAGATGACCAACTCCTGCAAGGGGTCGCCAGTGTTTGGGGAAACAGCACTAGAGCAAGTCCCTCCCTGACGGGGTGTGTTGAAGCTCCCTCAATGCCCTCACCTATGAAATATGGAAACAGTGATGCATTCCCCACGGGACTGTCATGAAGCCCACGTGAGATGATGTGTGTGAGCGTCCCTCTGTAGAGCAGACCCACAATTAATGTTAGCTCCCTTGCCACACTCTTGCTACTCAGTGTTTTAAAGCCTGGATAAATACTTCAAGTGTGGCAAGAGAGGGGTAGCTTTTCATAATGTCAGATTCAATCTAAAAAGAAAAGTCTGTGTTTGCAAAGTTCTATCTCCCTGGATTACCGGGCAGATTCTGAAATTTATTAACCTTTTTAGTCATTTGTGAGCAAGAGGACTTTTTTGAATAATCAAAAAACCTTCTCATTCTGGCAGCCAAATAAAAGGAGGCCAGGTGTTTGGGATTAAAAATGCATTACCCCCACCACGACGTTCTGGGGACGGTGTCAAGAATTTTCTCTTTCATAATATGTACCATTTCTAAAGTAGAGAAAGAGGAGGGGAGAGTGAACAGAGGTGATAAGAGGACGTTAGGAACCCTGGAGGGAGGGAGGACAGAAAAATGAAGGGTGAAAGTGGCAGCCAAAATAGGAGAATCCTATTTTTAGCCATTTATGGTCTTCTTCCCTCCCCTTAAAAATAGACCCTCTTCCTGCCCACAGTGAATTGAGTGGTCAATATCTAGAGGTTCCATAACACCATTTGTGTATCTAGTTGAAGGCATGGACATTGTGTATCTCTTGGACAAGGCTGGGTAGGCCTTTTAACACTAGATAAACAGCCACCAAATTTCCTCTAGAAATGTTTCTGAGAAAAACACCCACATCCACACTATTATTTTTTTAAATGAACTTAGGACAGGGGCACCTGACTGGCTCAGTCGGTGGAGCATGCAACTCTTGATCTCGGGGTTGTGAGTTCAAGCTCCATGTTGGGGATGGAGATTACTTAAAAATAAAATCTTGAAAAAGAAATTATCCTTAGCACGAGGCTAAGACTATTCTCTTGAAGTAAAACTAAGGTAATTTCTGGTTGCTAATAATACTAACCACACAGGTGCTGAGTGTGTGCTCTCTTGTGCCAAGCACCATGCTAAGTCTTGACATTCGTGGTACCCTTTTGGCAGATGGGGAAGTTTCAACTCGGGAAGCTAACAGACGGGATCCGGGCCACGGAGTTCATGCATGGTGGAATTAGTATTCTCATTTGGTCTCATCCAAACCCTGACATTGTCACCTCTGCCACATTATCAGCTTTAGAAACCTGTGGGGGTATCCAAATCGACCTCTGACACAGAGCACCCCAAGAAACGCAGTCTGTGGGAAAGGCAACAACAGAGACACTTTGCTGGTTGCTGTAGAAAGGTGGACTGTATTACAGGCCCTTCAGACTTTGTATACAAGCAGGCTCGTGGTGCACCATGAGGCCATTTTGAGGCACAGAGATTACATCGGAAAGCCTTCTGTAATTTCAGAGTTTAATGATATGAAATTAGACCTAGCATCCTCAAACAAACCCATTTCAAAACTACAAAACCCCTGGCAATGAGCACTTCCATTAGATTGAGACCATTACGTCTCCATCTCTGTGTGAGGGAAATAGATGCTTTTACATTAGAACAAATACAAAACATCATTTTCATCCAGCACAATTTCCTGAACTCCTTCTGGATAAAATTTCCCAATTTTTCAGATATTTGAAACTGCAATAAAGCTTTCCTTTTAGCCCAGTTTCTTGTTCACTTTAACTCTGCAACAAAATTATTCTTAGGTTTTATCATTGGCCTATTTCTTAGATAGGATTTGGGTTTCATTATTTCAACATGGGGTCAAAAATAGAAAAAAATGTTCCAGAAACAGACTTTTGATATTTTCTCTATAATATAATCAGCTGTATCTTTATGCCATTTTGCTCAACCCTTGCACATCATATGGGAGATCCTTAAACAGTTACAAATCTACCACAAACAAAATTTTCTGGTACTTAGGTAATGAGAAATGTCTTAAAGATGATAAACACATGCTCTGGTTTCTCTTCAGATAATATAAATCTTTCACCTTTTAAAGATGATAAACACAATGTATTCACAATAGATTGAGAGGTGAAACAACCCAAATTGAAAGGAAACATTCTCTAATCTTATGTGAATGAAGATTGTATAATCACCATTAGGAAAATTTTCATATTTTTTTAGACACAATAAAATGTTTTCATTTCATCAAAGGTAATACCTGTTCAGGAAAGAGACAGACCCAAGTGTTTGGAGGTGTTAGTCAGTTGGAGAATATAGACTCACCAGGTATAACCAATATTTCAAACTTTACCTATTTTGCCCATTTATGGATATGCCATAATTTGTTTACTTATTCACCATTTTGATAGACATTTACATTGTTTTTAGTTTGGAGCTATTACAAATAAAGCAACTTCTAATACTCATATACAAGTCTTCATGTGGACATATGCCTTCCAGTTCTCTTGCATTAATACCTAGCTGTGAAGTGACTGAGTCACATAGTAGGTTTCTATTGTACTTTTTAAAGGTCAAGGTATTTGTCAAAATGGTTTATCACTTTGCGTTCCTACCAGCATAATATGAGAATGTCAGTTGCTCCACATCAGAACACTTGGTGTGGTCTCTGCTTTTTAATTTTGGACAGTCAAGTTGGTGTATAGTAATATCTTATGGTTTTCATTTGCATTTCCCCAATGACTAATAACTTTTCATGTTTTCATTTGTCACTTTTATAGCTTCTTTGATGAAGTGTCTACTCAAATCTTTGCCCATTTTAAAATATATCATATACCTGATCATATGAAGATCCTGAAGATCCAGGGTTCTTCATACATTCTGAATGTAAGCCCTTTATCAGGTATATGATTTATAAATATTTTCCCCAGACTTGAAATGAACTTCAAAGAGTAGAAGTTCTTAATTTTGATGAAGTCTAATATATCCAATTTTTTTTTTTTAATGGAGTGTGCTTTTGACATTGCATTTAAGAAATCTTTGCCTAGGGGCACCTGGGTGGCTCAGTGGGTTAAAGCCTCTGCCTTCAGCTCAGGTCATGATCTCAGGGTCCTGGGATCAAGCCCCACATTGGGCTCTCCGCTCAGCGGGGAGCCTGCTTCCCTTCCCCTCTCTCTGCCTGCCTCTCTGCCTACTTGTGATCTTTATCTGTCAAATAAATAAATAAAATCTTAAAAAAAAAAAAAGAAAGAAAGAAAGAAAGAAAGAAATCTTTGCCTAACTCAAAGTCACCAAGATTTTCTGTGTTCTTTTCCTGTTTTAGAGTTTTACATTTTGGTCTATATTCCAGTGTGAGTTAATTTTTTTGTATATGGTACAAAATTCATATGGTATGAATTGAAGCATTTTGGGGGGTGGGAGTTGGGGGGTTTTTGCAGATAAATATCTAATTGTTCTAACATCATTTGTTGAAAAAGTTATCATTTTTATTTAAATACCCTTGTCAAAAATCAACTAACCATATATATGACAGGTTGATTTCTGGTTTCTATTCTGTTCCATTGATTTGATTTGTTTGTCTACCTTGATGCCCATATCACACTGCCACGCTGCCTTAACTACTAAAGTGTTATAAAAAACCTTGAAGACAGATAGTGTGAGTCCTCCAAATTTGTTCTCTTATTTCAAGTTATTTAAGCTTTTCTAGATTCTTTGCATTTCCATATAAACTTTAGAATCAGCTTATTAATTTCTCACAAAAAAAAAAAAAACCATGCTGGGATTTTCATTGAGATTGCACTGAATCTATATATTAATTTAGAGAACTGCCCTCCTCACCATATTGAGTCTTCCAACCTGTAAACACATTATGTCTCTCTAATTAATTTCTCTCAGCAATATTTTATAGTTTCCCATATACCAATTATTCACATCTCTTCTCAAATTAATCCCCAAATATTTCATATTTTTATATTATTTTAAATCATTCTTTGTTTCAATGTCTGCTTATTCATTGCTAGCACTATATATTGAAGTCCAATGGATTTTTGCATATGTTTTCACATTCTGCAGTCTTGCTAAAGTCACTTATTAATTCCGGGAGCTCTTTCATAGATTACATAGGAATTTCTATGTAAATGATCATGTCATCTCTGAATAAAGAAAGTTTTATTTCTTTCTTTCCAATCCAGATAGGTTTATATCTTTTTTCTTGCCTGATTTCAAGAAAACTGTGTCTCCAACATCCCACAGTCCTCCCGAAGAACACGAAGTACTAACTCATTGGTGTCAGCACTTTGTACAAATTCCTCAAGTGCAAGTGGAGATGGCTGTCCATCAGTATTAGGCCAGCTTTAGAAACCCCAAGTCACATCAGTACTAGACTCTTAAATTTGCCCTTCAATGACTTCGGCTTCCAGCATGTATATATTTACACTTACATATGCATGCAGCATTTTTTTTAAAGCCTTCCCACTAAGCTCAGATAGCCCATTCTAGAACCAGGCCTCCCATTCCAAACCCATTCTAAACTTCTCATATGGGTTTGGTCATCATTCTGGATTCTCTTTTTATTATAATGTGTTATTCCTCAAAGGCGTTTGATATCTTTGCCAAATGACCTAAGTTGAGTCCATTTTAATTCATCTGATACTTTTCTAATAATGTTAAACTTCAGAAAGGAAAGTGTCGGAGTTTTATCCACAACTTCCCAGAAGGCTCCTTGCACGTTATGCAAATATACCCATCTTTTTTTTTTTTTTTTTTTTTTGCAACCTCCCAGAAAGGCGGTATTTGTCAATGTAAAACAAAAGTTCTGTTGAATGCTTTCCTCTAACACTGGTATCTAATGGCCTTATATCTACCTAAAAGAGACCATTCTATAGATTGTTCTCAGTTTAAAGGATATCTGCCCCAAGGAAATTTGTAAATTCTAACACTAGAAATAGAAGCTACAGGAAACTTTCAAATAACAATTTATTCTAGTTTTTAAAAACTACTAGAGCTTAGTCTCATTGGGCATCCCTCTAAAGAAATTTTTTCAAAAGTAAGAAGAATGTTTTAGGAAGATGAATATGGCAGTGATTTGAAGAGTAAATGAGAATTGGAAAGAGAAGTGAGTCAGAAAGAT
Source organism: Enhydra lutris kenyoni (assembly GCF_002288905.1). Taxonomy (NCBI): domain Eukaryota; kingdom Metazoa; phylum Chordata; class Mammalia; order Carnivora; family Mustelidae; genus Enhydra; species Enhydra lutris. The sequence continues at coordinate 31,779,121 of NW_019154091.1, read as the reverse complement.
CAGTTACCAGACTATTGTACTAATCCAAGTCATATATAATAAAGATGTCACCCAGAACTAATAGTAATAATGGAAAGAAAACAGTGAATGAGATTTTTTTAAATAGAGAAATTAAATAAGATTTAGAAAACGAACTATGAAGAAGAAGGGAAAGAAGTCAAAGATGGCTAACTAGTAAAGAAAATGGTAGCCCACTTGCAGAAGAAAATGGTTAATACATAGGAAAATATCCCCCTGCCCTGGCAGGGGCAAGTCTGAGTGGAAAGGTGATCAGCTAGATGGTGGACATGTTGAGTCTGACTCCAATGGTTGAGAGGCAGTAGGAATTATTGAAAGAGTGCTGGAAACCTGAGTTCAGTTGTGGTTGGGAGACAGTGTCAGACACTGTGAGACCCAGCCCAACCCTCATTTTCCACTGTGCCGTCTTCCTTTCTAGTCTCAAAGAAATCAGATTTAGTTTCTGCATCGGCCCAACTTGGTAGTCCTTGTGCTTCAGAGGAGGCTGGACTCAGCCTCAGGGGGTAAATTCTGATTGGTCTAAGTCAATCACATCTCCCTTTCCCGGGGCAAGTCCCAAGTCTGGTCAATGAAGCATGAAGGAAAATCGGCTGTGTGATTCAGGGTAATGAACTCTCACTCTTAAGAAGAGCTATACCAGAAGAGATGGTCTGTTCTTTCAGTGGACATTGCCAGGTATGAATGGGGCAGTAGGAACCACTTGTAGGCATCTAACCACTAGCAGCTGGCCTGTGAACAGACCAACAAGCTGAGGATAGCAGAGCCAGGAGAGAGAAAAATTGGGCCCCTGAAGCTGTCATTGAACTGCTATACTAACCAACCTTAGCATGCCATACTCTTGTACTTCTTCTTATGGAAGATCACACATTTAAGCCAGTTTCATTGGGATTTCTGTTATTTGAAGCTAAAGCCATCCTCACTCACCCAGCAGCTTTGGCCCAAACCAATTTACCCTGCACACTACCATTTCTTCCACTGTAAATTGAGAGTGCTCTCTCTAAGAACTCTTCCAGCTCTAACCACCCATGGTTTTACTATTACAGATAAAAATAGAGGTCAAAAGGAAGAATGAACATCTAGAGAAAGATCAAAAGAAAAATACAGATACAGGAGTCATCTATGTAGTGTAATACTTAAGAGTCTTAGGAATAAATGAGATTGTCAATGAATCTTATTGATTGCTATATATGTTAACAATAACATCTTATTTTATCCTCACAACATTCTACAAAGTGGGCTTCATTCCCATTTTCTGTGAACAAACCAAGACACAAATATCAAGAAAAACATGAACAATGTCCCAGACTCTAAGAGATTGTCAGAATTTCAACAGTATCACATGTTTCAGACAGGTCAAGAAGAATGAAGACTAAGAAAAGGTCAAACATCTTGATGACTTGGGAAGTTCTTACTGCTTTCAAGATAACCATTGCCAGAAAGTCATAGGGATGAAAGACAGGGTGAACATAAGGAGTGAAAAGTAAGACATGTTAAGGAAGTAAAGACCATTTTTATCAGAAGGTTAGCAGTCAAATAAAAGAGAAAGATGAAAAATTACTTGAAGGGAGGAACAAGTTTAAGAGAGAAATTATTTTGTTTCTTGTCTAAAAAGACCCAACCATACTGGTGGGCAGAGGGAAAGGGACCCGTGGAGGAGCAGAACAGAAGGAGGGCCTCATTGGTGGAACTAGTTCTGGAAAACCCAGGAGATGTGCTTTTGCCTTCCCTCTGCTGCCTGCTCCTTGAGCTCAGGCTGAATTGAGGGTTCCGAGGGCCGATCGATGGCCAGCCTGAGCTGATGTAATCACTGCTACAACGTATGAATAATGAATGAACGTTATTTCTTTTATGTGTTATTTTAATAGCCCTTTATAAAAGGATCATTGGAAAAAGACCAACATATCTTTCCAAATTTTATTTTTAAGATGCATAATTAATACAGAAAAGTATTACTGTACAGTAAAAACCAACATTTATCTCATTCTCCTAACAGAGTATGACCTATGGAGAAGGAAAAGACGAAAAATGTTATTAAAAATAAAATAGTTGTATATACCAGGTCCAAGATCACACTGGGAAATTACCTAGACCTACAATACAGAGAGAAAATTCAAATTTAATAATAGGAGATACTTTAGAATAAGAACTTAGTGTACGCCAGGCCCTGTGTTAAACACTTCTTACACATTATCCTACTTAATCCTTGTAACACCCTGTGAGATGGGTGTTATTAACTTGATTTTATGCTGAAGAAACTGAAGCTTAGAGATGTTATATCCCTGAGATCCACCTATGGTACTATTCCATATGAGTTTTCATAAATGAAACAATTATTCCTATTTACAGGGCGTTAATTATGTTCTAGCAAGTGCTGAGTGCTTTCTAGTCTTGTGGCAACTATGTGAGCTATCTGTTTCTACTATCTTTATTACAGATGCAAATGTAAGGACCAGAGAATTAGCCATGAGATGGTAGAGGCTGTCCTCCAACCAGTATGGTCTGATATCTACAAAGAATTCAAAAACTAAGGTCGAGGTAAGAATCTTTAATTTGGAAATGGCTTTATAGGATCATGTAACATATCCAGCAAGTACAAGCCAAATTCTCAATTCTCTGGAAGGAATAAAGTATAGGATAAATTCCTAAGGAGGAAAATGTTGCCTCTAGCACATAAGCTTAGTAGTGTAGTTAAAAATGTTTGAGTCAAAACTGAATGCCAGTTATGAGACACTAAACTGTGATGTGTTTAGTACCTTCCCCTTAATAGAAGAGTCAGTAGTTGCTGTCCCAAAGGAAAGAATGTGTTTTGTTCTATGATGCAATTCGCTATTAGCTTCCAAATACCCATTGGCTTAGGCCTTGAAAGGGCCCTAGCTCATTAGTTTTCTCTGAATTTAAAAATAATAACTAGCATAACTGCAGATACTGCAAAACATCTTTTAGCATCAATGTCATCACTCCACTTAGTAAAAAGGAAAAACATTACATAGAAAACATTCTGGAGCCCTACTTCTTAGTTTAAATCTAAGCTCTGCTACTTACTTACCTGTATGACTTTTGATGATTTTCTTATCTTTTCTGTGTCTCGTATCCTCAACTGCAAAGTAGGGAATGAAGGATGAGGGGATGTGTGCCAACCTGGCATGGGGTATCTAAATGGTAGCTGTTGTACACACTTGGGTGTTTATAACACCATTTTTGGCACTCTCAGTTTATTCTTGCCTGGCTGGCTAAATAAAAATTACAACTTTTTTTTTCAAGACATGTTTGCAGTATTATCCTGGGGCACAATCTTCTTTGAACGCCTAATCCCACCTCTTTTGTCATTAGGACGTGCTACGTCACTTGCAGGGCCCAGTGATGAAATATGAAAATGCGGGGCCCCTTGTTCACAAATTAAGAAATACAAAATGGCAACAGTGTTAAACCAAGTGTGGAAACTTTCTCAGCACAGGACTCTGCAACGGCATGGCTCGAGGGCCCACGAAGCCGGCTGGCCCTGCTTGGCACCACTTTCCTTGATGAAAAGATAAGATGCCAAGCTCTCCTAAGTCACTCAGTTGTTCATTTATTTCTTGGAATATTTGTTTCTAACCTTACCTTTCCAAGAAAAGATTTAAGGTAATTCTCTCTACAAATAGAGTCTGAGAATGAAAATACTCCGGAAAACCAACTTCCTGTCCCAGGGCAGATTTTTACTATGTCATTAAACACAACGACTCTCTTGGAGTGTGGAAAAATCAAACAATCTTGGAGTTACTAAGGACTCATTCTGTTCAGTGATAAGCTCACAGACCTTTTCTGGGGAACTACCCCAGTCACCTCTACACAGGGCAAAGTGTCAATGAAGCCTGAGGCACAGGGGCAATTCTTCACCTCCGACCAACAGCATGAATCCTAGACTACTAACAAAAGTTTTTTTTCCCATTGGGAGAACCAACTCAAGTTTTTAACATGCTTTTCCCCTTGTGGTTTTCTCAAGTTGCTCTCTACATCAGTCAACAATATTCAAGACTGAAATCTATTAACATTAGTTCTGTATCAATATTAGGTTACCAGTGTAAATATCTATTGAACACTAAGAGAAATGACAAGCCCCCTTCTTAATGAAGAGACTTGATTTTATTAGGTTCAAATAACAAAGAAGTATAAGACTATGCATAAGTATAGTGTCTTTTATTTCAGAAACGTCTAGTGCTTGGCCTAGATTTATCCCATATGGCCTTCCTATGGGCCATAGCAAAGAAAAACTCAATCTATAAAAGACCCAGATGTTCACTCCATCTCCTCTGAACCTTCTTTGAACTGATAGCTAGCGAAGAGCTGCCATTTGTTAATTCATTTGCTCCATTATTTTAACTTAGGCACCGTTCAAAATTCCCAGAAGATCTCCAGGAATTGTTTGCAAATAAGGCAACCTGGTTTTTTTGGAATTATTGACAGATAGGGCTAACAAAAAGATAGTAATACCTGCTTAAATTAGCTCATTTTCAATATTGCTATTTTATCAGCATCTGAATTTGAGCTGTGGTTGGCTAGTTCAAAGTCAGGAAGCCAGACAGCCTTGTAATCAGATCATGGAATAAGGCCAAACGTCAGTTATGGAAGCCAAAGGAATACAGAATCTTCAGTCCGAAAGCAGATTCAAAATTAAGAGGATCAGCAGATCAGAAGAACCATGTACTATAAATCAAAGCAAGTCCAAACACCAGGGCACATATTTAAGCAGTGCTGGGGCAGGTAAGCCATAGAACAAAGTGTAGCAGCTAGACAGTCCAAGCAATCAGTCCACATGTAAATGGCACCACACTGTACAGTGCAGAGCTTTTATGATTTGATCAACCCTGACTCGAGAAGGCATCAGAGGGAAACTAGTATTCAGGACAAAAAGCAGTCTCTACAAGGATGGTGGTATCTGGAGGTCATGATGTTTATTGTAAAACAAGATCAAAACTTAAGTACTCAGGAACTGGATCACAAAGATTAGAGCAGATTACAAGGGAACTAATGCTGCCTCACCCAGAACTTCTTTTATTTTTTTTTAAGATTTTTAATTTATTTATTTGAGAGAGAGAGCAAGCAGAGCGAGTGAGAGAGAACAAGGGTGGGGAGGGGCAGAGGGATAGGGAGAAGTAGACTCCTCCCAGAGCAGGCTTCCTGCAGAGCAAGGAGTCAGATCCCACTGGATCCAAGGCTCGGGACCTAAGCTGAAGGCAGATGCTTAACCAGCTGAGCCCCCCAGGCGCCCCTCATCCAGAACTTCTTATAGTGACCTGCTTAGGAATAAGATTAGGCCAGGAGCTGGGCTTGAATGACTCTCCAGATAAAGAGATTAGCCACAGTGGTGTCAGCTCACATCAGCTCACGGGAGCCAGCTGTTAAAATTTAAGGAATTTTGTAAGCCAGATGTTAAACACAGCCATTATTAAAAATTAAATTATTTAAACTTATAATTAAAGACATTTTAAAAACAAAGATAATAAACCCTCAAAACTCATCCATTCTTAATTACTTCACTACATTTTACTATTAGCTGTGATCCTCAAGTTCTTTGTGTCTGTTGTAACTGTGTGGTGAAAATATTTTATATTGGCATGATACTGCGAGTCTCTTCCCACTTTCATGTTCAATAGCCTCATATCGGGAGCTTGAAATTGGCCATGATGGAAGCACGTACAGCATGGAAATCGAAAAGCACAACAAATTGAGGTTTTTTTGTGGAGCCAAGGAAGGAGGAGGTAGCTGTTAAACATATACCAGCATATCACTGGTTAGTGTCCCCAGCATAGAGTTACAGCACTGAGAAGTCTAATATCTATGCAGGTGAAGAGAATAAAGGATTCTGGGACAGCTATTTGCAAATTCCTAAACCCAGAATATAACAATCTTCATGATGTGACCCCAATTTACCTGTTTACTCTTAACCCATACTCCCTAGTCTCTGGCCACCTTTAACATCTCCCCATGTTTTCTCACACCTCCATTTATTCAACAGACATTTACCGAAATCCTACTTAACACTGGGCACTGTGCTCTGGGTTGAAGAATCACTCTGGATTGAAGAATCAGAGATGTCAGGAGTCCGTCCTTCCCTCAAGTAGTTCACAGTTTAGGAAAGAAAGGGAAACAGCAAACAGACAAATGCTTCTAATCAGGCATGACAAGTGCCATGACAGAGACAGATGTGCTCATGTACTTTGTGGAAATGCAGAAGATGCACCAATAAGTAAAGACAGCAGGGAAGGCTTCCAGGAAGAGGCATCAGTTGCACTGAGGCTTGACTAGACAACATGCACATGTGTTTTCTTGAATTGAATTTCTTGAGTTCAAAGCCCAGCTCTCCCAGTTTACTGCTGGGTGACCTTCACCAAGTTACTTAGCCTCTCTGAACCTCAGTCTTCTCATCTACAAAATGAGATCCCTCCTTCACAGGGTTATTGTAAGGAGTGAATGAAATTAATGAATGTAAGACATTTAGCCCAATGCTGATGATACATAAATGCTTTTACAACATTTGTCTTTATATTAAGTATTAGTCAAGTGAAGAAGGGAGTAAGGAATGTTACTGATAGAGAAAATGGTGCATGCAAACCCTAGATGCATAAAAGATTGTAACATTTTTCCCCAAATGCATTTTTTAAAAATATGACTGTAGCTGGGGGCTCCTAGGTGGTTCAGTCCATTAAGCATCTGTCTTCAGCTCAGGTCATGATCCCAGGGTCCTGGGATCAAGCCCGGTGTCGGGCTCCCTGGGAGCCTACTTGTCCCTTTGCCTCTGCCTCTCCCCACCCCACTTGTGTACTCTCTCTCTCAAATAAATAAATAAAATCTTTAAAAAACTATATGACTATAGCCCAAAATAACAGGAAGTGGGAATTTACCCTTTTGCCAAAAAAAATGGCTGATTCTTTAACTTTCTATAACTATCACGCCGTTATCAGACCTGAGAGTCATCTTACACCCCTCCTTCTGCCCACTCCTAGGTTCACTCAATCACCATGTCCTGCAGCTGAGTGCCTCTCAGCCAACTGTGCTGAGGTCCACTTTGTATTGCTTGCCCATATTGTCCAATACTTGGATAAAATACAGCAAAAGCTAATTACTAGATAAATGAAATAAAAAGCATAGATCTACAAAATACAAGTCTAGGTTTTTCATTATTAGACTTAACAGATAAAAGATACCGCCTTTCACTTAATACAAAAGTTTCTAAATTCTGAAGTCAATTCCTGTATTTATCTCATAGCAGATGAGTCACAACCAGTTCACAGACTGTCACCAGTTCAGAACCATACCTGGAGAAGCATTGCTACAGAACATAGTATCTCCTTAGCATTTCTAAAACACTCCACTTTCTTTCCTTAGTTCAGCCCTGAGGACTTCATCATCTCTCTTCTAAGCAACAACCTAAACAAAATGGCCTCACTGCCTCCAGTATCGTATGTCCCCCCACCCATTCTTCATGTTATCACCAACTAGATCTTTTTAAATCCCAAATCTCATTACGTTACTGTCAGTTATTTTCCTTTGCCTTCAGGACAGAGCCTAGAACTCCACCATCTGACCTCTGCCTCCTTTTCCAGTTCCTCTCTCACTACCCATCCTCCTCCACTGCCCCAGTGCTCACGTGCATGCATGCACGCACGTGCGCGCGCATATGTGCGCACAAACACACACACACACACTAGAGTCTTGCATTCTATGCTACAGGTACACCAAAGGACATGCAGGTCCACAAACAACACTAGCTGTGTCACATCCTCCATGCCTTTACTCTCAGTAATGCCTCTACCTGAAACGTCTTTCTGAAGAACAAAAATTCTACTCAACTTTCAATATTCAGTTCAAGGGACATATCTTCTAGGAAACTTTTTCCAGTTCCATCTCCCTGCCCAGCCCCTGCCTCAGGGACCTAACACTCAGTCCTTTGTGCATTCACAGCTTCCTTAACACATCATGATAACTATAGCACGTGTCACAAGCATTTATATCTGTTTACCTCCCCAGACTGTAAGTTGCTCTTCCACAGACACCATGTCTAGATTTCTTTGTATTATTTCCCTAGCACTTAGCCTACATAGTTTCTAGCATCTTGTTGGTACTTGTGAATAGAAGGATGGATGGCCTGGAATGGAATAGTTACACAGATAGATGGATGGATGGACATACTAAGGATGGGGAAAACAATAAAGTTGAAAAAATACAAGAACCAGATCAAGAAGTGCCTTGTATATCCTGTTACAGAATTTGTATTTTTATCCTAAAGGCAACTGAAGGCCGTGAAGTATTTCAAATGGAAGTATGATAAAATCCCTGTTGAGTTTTTGAAAGGTGGGAATACAAAGGAGCCTAGGTAGACCAGTTCAGAATCTATCACAACAAAGCAGGGAAGAAGAAGTAGAGGAGATGGAGAGATTGGTTCAAGAGATACTTTGGAGGTTGGACAATGAGAACTTTATTGATCAATAGGAATGGGAAGGATGATTTCCAGATTTCTGTCTTGCATCCCTAATCAGAGGAAAAGAATAAGGAGCAGGTTTTGAAAATAATAACACATGAGGTCCTTCCTTTGTGTCAGCGGCAGTTATAAAGCTCACTTTTCTCAGGTTTCACCAAAGAAGCCCAGCAGAGAATGTCGCTTCTTCTTCCAGGAAAATAACAGTCATCAGGCAAGAATCTCCAGGGGGGTAGCGAGAGAGGGAGAAGCAGGCTTCCCGCTGAGCAGGGAGCCTGAGGCAGGGCTCCATCCCAAGACCCTGGGATCATGACCTGAACCAAAAGCAGACCCTTAAAAACTGAGCCACCTAGGCGCCCAACAACCCACTTTCTTTAAGATAAAAACTAGTGCTAACTTCAGGTAATATTTGTAGTACATTGTTGTTGCAAAAAGCTCAAAAATACATAAATGTATGAAGGAGAAATTAGATGTAATTCCACTATCCAGAAATAGTTCTTGTTAATAGGCTGGTATATTTCTTTCTACTAATTTTTCTATGCAGATATATATGTATGTGTAAATGACTATACTTTTCACTTCAAATTATAGGTATTTTGCCATGTTATTAAAAATTTCCATCGACATTTTAAAAGATGTCTTAATAATCTATTGTCTGGCTATACCAAAATTTATTTAACTCTTATGATAGAATTTTTAAATCTTTCTACTATTTTGTTAAGGTAAATAACATTGTGTACTATAAATCTTTCATTTTGGATTGTTTCCTTAGGATAAATTTATTAAAGTGGGACTCTTATACAAAAAGTATGAACATCTTTAAAGTTTTTGATACATATTCCCAAATTGCTTTCCAAAAAGGTTGTACCAAATTACATTCCCATTCACTTTGCCTTTGCCAGGCTTATTATCCTTTTTTAAAATAGAAAAAGAATTTTTTTCATCTAATGATCAGAAATGGTATCTGACTGTTTTGTTCTGCATTTCTTCAATTAAAAATGAAGTTGGCTACTGAACCATATCCTTAAAAATGGTTAAGATGGAAAATTTTCTGTTATGTGTGCTTTACCACAGTCAAAAGTTTTTGGAAAAGAAAATTTATGTTGGGCACTTTTAATATTTATTCATCTATTTTATTTTTGGTGAATTATGTATTTATATCCTTTACCCACTTAACTATTGTACTCTTAATATTTTTTATTGGTTTTTATGAGTTCTTTATATGTTAAAGGATTAAATCTCTTGCTGCCAAATTTATGGAAAATATTTTCTCCTATTGTTTTGACATCTAAGTTTGTGTATGAGCTTGGACATTTATGGAAGAGGGGGTATATGGAGACATTTAAAATTTTTATATATTCAAATATTTCAGTAATTTCCTTTGGGATTTCTTTTATTGCTACAAAAATTCTTTTTCTAGCCAGCCACTAGGGAATTATTCATCCACATGATTCTATTATAGGTATTGTTCCTTAGTCTGAGCAGCAAAATAAAGATGAAAACACTCATTCTCCATCTCAAGGAATTCTACCAGCCAGTGAGGTAGCAGGCATGTACACATTTAATACAAAAGCATAAGGGACTCCTATAGAAGGACTGTTCACCCTACTTGAAAGAGGTTCATGACTAGGTCATGGGGCCAAATTTGCCTAAAGCAGCTCATCTTCTGCTTTTATCATCATTTATTAATTTTGGACCATTTAACATGTTCAAAAACTGTACTGTTTCTAGAAATATGTGAAATGGGAATATGAAAACTCATTCCAGCTAATCGGCCCTTTCTTCCTGGCTCTAGGGGTTTTAAAAACAATGACTCATGAAGTATTTGCCAGGCAACCATCCATCCAGGCTTCCCACAAGTCAGAGTTTGTCAGCCTGCCTCAATTTTATCTAAGAAATTAAATCTCAATTTTAGTTTTATTAGCACATTGACTGCTTTGCTGTTTTTCAGAAAACACTTTAAAGGAAACATGTAAATTGTAATGAAGATAAAGAAGAAATGGAAAGCCTCAGGTACAATGGCAATGATTGTTAATAAATAACCATTAACAAAGGTTTCCAGAAATTAATCAGCCCAGATGGGCATGGCAACCACTTGTGAAGGAAGCCTTCATAGAAATGCTTCGCTGCAAGAGTTCTGGGAAATGCTGGGTGTCATACACTGGTAAGAGGAACATAAAATTGGTACGTTTCCATAGGATAATTCTCAATGTGAGTTAAGAGGCTTACAGGTATTTATACTTCGTGGTGTAATAATTCCATTTCTTGCATCTATTTCAAATAAATCACCAAAGATTTATATATACTGATAATCATTACAGTGATATGTGTTATGGCAAATATTCTAAACAGCCTTAAAAATAGGGAAATAATTAAATAAATTATTGTTAGAGCCATACTACAGGATGTACTATATAACCATTCAAAGTTATGTTTTCAGAAAATTCTTCTGTGTAGTGGCATAAGAATATGCTTCCTATACAGTGGAGATGAGAAACATCTGGTTATAAAAGATATGTACAGCTAATTCCAATGTAAGTTTATGGTGCAAAAAAGAAATTGAAGAAAATACACCAAAATCATTTTTTGTGGCTAGTATGTGGCTTCACATTCTGGACTTTCCAAACTTTCTACAATAAACTAAGTCTTATGAGGAGGAAGAAAGTTATTTTTGTATATGTTTGCTCTGTGCCGTAAAAGACCAATCCTTGTGATTGGCTATGAGTAGGCCTCTTTTCCCCTAGACCTGTTTCCAGAAAACTGGGTGATATACAGAGGTATGGAGCTTCCTAAATCCTTCCACTAAAAAGAATATGAAAGACATGCTTCACCCTTTACTTAAAATATGAATCAAATATTTTCTCTGTTCCCAACCCAGCTTGACAACATTCTCCATAAAGTCCCACTGCTTCTCAGGGAAAACAATAAAGAAGTAAAAGTACATCGAGTGCCTAACATATGCTAGGTAATTTCACATACATTGTCTTGTTTGATCCTCAGCGACCCCTGTGACACTGAGTTTGAATGTATTTAAGCAATTTCTCCAAAGGTAGAGCAGTCTTAATCAATAGAATGGGATTTGAAGTCCAGTCTTCAGACTCCAAGAGCTCATCACAGCAGACTTCTATGTGTACATCTGCACATCTGAGCAATACAGAGTCCAAAAGTGTCCACATTATTTCAATTACTTGTCAGATTAGAGAAATAAGACATTCATATTGTACACTCATCTGTTAGGTATGTGATAAAAAATCATATATTTTTTGCTACTTGTCATTTATTTAAGCTCTGTTATCCATTATCATCATTTCAAACTGCTTCATACAGAACAAATACACAGTTCTTCTCAAACAACAAGCCTTCTGTAACATTTTGAAAGGATTCGTTTAAAAAAATTTGGGTCACAGATTGTGCATTTAATTTTATCTTTCCAGATTCACTTCTTTAAATCATTTCCCAAGTCACTAGAGATATGTTTACCTTCACTGGCAATCCCTTTTACACACTAAGCTACCCCTGGCCCCCATACTTCCCACCACACCATGGAAATCTCACCCATTTCCATTAATACTGGACCAAATCCAATTTCAAATTTTGGTTCAATATTCTCCAACTGAAGACAGTTTGCTAAGACTGGCCCAGTTCTGCTCTGATCATTCACTCTGTATTCTCCTATTCATGATACAGTTAATATGTTCTAAACTGTTTCACATTTCATATGTCATCTCAAGTTTGTTCTCATTCACTCTGTTTCTACCTATTTACGTTCTAAGTTTCCCCAGAACTGTGAACATATTTTTTCTCTTATTTCACCCCAGATGCTTTGTTAAGTGTTATGTCTATTTTTTGATTCATTATGTATATAATGGATAGGCAATAAATGCTTGTTAATTAACTGTCCTCAGCTCACTCATATTCACCTACAAACGCAAACTCAAACAAACAAACAAAAAAATCAATGAAATGGAAAAGGAAGAAGAGAGGACACCACAGTTTGAATTAGCATGGAAACCTTTACCTTTGTGAGTTAACTTGTACATCAGAAAGTACATCAGGGAGGGGTCCCTGGGAGGATCAGTTGGTTGAGCATCTGACTCTTGATTTTGGCCCAGGTCATGATCTCAGGGTCCTGGGATTGAGCCCCATGTCAGGCTTGGCTGGGCATGGAGACTGCTTGAGATTGTCTCACCCTCTGTCTCAATCTCTCTAAAATAAATACATAAATCTTTTTTTAAAAAGTACATGGAGAATATATTTTAAAAAACAGATTATCCATTTGCTTATTTAATATTTCAATATATGAAAATTGCTTAGTCAAACTTTCCTTAAATCAATAAGTTACACATTATTGAAAGACAAATTATGTAATGTTCTTCTAAAGAAGAAAAAGAAGTCTGGGCTAAAGAAAGCAGCCATCTGACTACTTTTAAACCAGAATTTTCCTTTAATCACAGAAACATGAATTGAATCAGGAAACTGAATTAAAGTAAACTCTGAACCAAAAACCCAAAAAGAAAAAAATATATAAACTATACTAATCTGCAGAAACACAAAGGGAACCAAATACAAGTACGGTAATAACTTCTACAGAAAACAAAACAATTTGCGCAAAATCTTTCAGAAAATTATTTGCTTATGTCTGGGGTTTTTTCTTTTTCTTTTTTTTTTCTTCAGATAAATGACAATTTTTCAATACTTTAAGAAAAATATTATCCAGCAAGATAGTATGTCCTTAACAAGAACAACTTGAATATTAAATAAAATGGTCATTCCATTATTCTCTCCAGAAACACTTGGCCAACCTAGTCTGCACAACAAGCTAAAAACCACGGTTCTGAGGACCAGGTCTTAAAGGAAACTCTAGAGATGCTGAGAAACGGGAAGAAAACCTACAGAAAGGCTGCAAGTCCCTGGCCCTGATCTGAGGTGGTGAAGGATCAAAATACCAGCAGAGGAAAGGAGGGAGAAGGCTAATCTCTTTTTTTCCTTTTTAAACTCTCCTTCCCTTGGGGTGCCTGGGTGGCTCAGTCAACTGAGCGTTGGACTCTTCATTTCAGCTCAGCTCATGATCTCAGGGCTGTGAGATAAAGCCCAGTGTCAGGCTCCATACTCAGTGGAGTGTCTGCTTGAGACACTCTCTCTCCTTCTCTTTCTGCTCCTCCCCCACTCTCTCTCTCTTAAATAAATAAATAATTCTTTAAAATAAAATAAACTCTCTCCCATTCTCACGATCTTTTCTCCCTTTCCTTCTTTTGCCTTTTGCACAAATCATCTTTTTCCTCTACTTTCCTCTTCCTTTTCTTTTGACACTTAGTTCTGTAGCTTTGTCTTCTATATCTTCTGCTATTATTTCTGTCTGTCTTTTCTCATCCTTGTTTTCCCCTTTCCTTTCCTTTCTCTTTTTCTACTACTTTCTCTGGATTCTTTCTTTCGATCCTATCATTTTTTTTCCTGATCTTTCCTTTCATCCATTTTTTTTCTTTTCAATTATATGATCTCATTTCCCACCAAAATGTTCTTCATCTTACGAATTTTGAACTGATTACCCATGTTCAATGAAACAGATTCAATAATAATTACTTATTTGCCTTATCCAATGTGATGATATATGTTATTCATAATATTTGGTGGGAAATGTTATTTATACACTTATCAGGCCTTTTTGTTAAATACTATTTCCATTTTTTTTATCACCACTCCATAATTTGCAAAGCAGGTTTTAGTGAACATGGATAATCAATTCAAAATTCATGACAGTGGTAGATTTTAAGATAACCTTGCTATGTCTCACTGTGATAGTTAGCATCCAGGATGATCCCCCAATTATTCTTATCTCCTGATATTTATGCCTTCACATAGTTCCTTCCCACATTGTATAAAGGTTAGTTTGTGTGACTAGTAGAATGTGATGGAGGTGATGGTGTGACTTTTGAGGCAAGATCATAAAAAATCATAAAAACTTCTACTTTGCTCTCTGGGAGAAGTCAACTACTATGTTATGAAGACACTCAAACAGCCCCATGGAGAAGTACACATCATGAGGAAACAAGGTCTCCTGTAAACAAGCAGCACATAGTTTCCAGACATGTGAGTGCACCATCTTGGAAGCAGATTCTTTAGCCCCAGTCAAACCTTCAGATGACTGCAACCCTGGCCAAAATCTTGACTGCAACTTCATGAAGGACTGCCCAGCAGAACATTAGCTGGACCTTAAGTCCTCACAGAAACTGTGAGAGATAAATGTTTATCATTGTTTCAAGCCACTAAATTTTCTGGTAATTTGTTATGGAAAAAATAGATAAATAAAATGCCTTTTTTGGGAAACAAAACCAAAACAATTTGCGCATACATAAACACCTGAAAATAGTTCTTTCTTTACTCTGCCAGTAGTATGTATGCACACACCAATTCTAGAGAGGAAATTTTGGAAATTTCTTTTCTGCATTCAGTTTAATTCAGCAGTGCTTCTGTTATTGTTCTTATATGAGGATGGAGAAAATAATATGCATAGAATAAAATTAATATTTTTATGTTTAACAAGTCTAGTTACATTATAAAACAAGACTCCTATGACAACACATAACAAATAAGATCCTCAAAAAAAAATCAAAGCAATAAGGTATAAAGGAGAAAAACAGTCTCTCTCAAAATAGTACATTTCTATCCTGAAATATATCTTCCTTTAATTATCCGTAGCATGGAGCTAAAGAACATTCTTGTTATTTGTTCTCATTTTGAAGACATTTATACATCCCCTGGTCATAATTATATTTTCAAATAAATTTGAAATCAAAAGTAATATTAAGGGTGCCTGGGTGGCTCAGTGGGTTAAGCCGCTGCCTTCGGCTCAGGTCATGATCTCAGGGTCCTGGGATCGAGTCCCGCATC